>NW_022168426.1:0-36140 GCF_008728515.1 Papio anubis
TTTCTTGTTTTTGACAAACCTGACAAAGCACTATTTTCTTTTAAGTAAAATAATGAAATAAGCCTAAGAACAGGAAAAGGAGCAGTGCCGTTGTCACATAAAGTAACAGCAAGCTGATGGAACAGAAAAAATATCCCTGAAATTTGAATGGCTTTACACAACAAGGTTGCTTTGATGCACATCAATTCTGATTTGAGTTGGTTGGGTGTTATGGACTGAATTGTGCCCCTGCCCGAAATTCCTGTATCCAAGGTCTTGAACCGTGGATATTTTGACATAGAACCTTTGAAGAGGCTATTAAGGTTCAATACGGTCATATGTGTAGGACCTTATTCAATATAACTAATGTCTTTATAAGAAGTGGAAATTAGGACACAGACACACATACCAAGCACTAACCACATGAGAATTCAGTCAGAAGGCAGAGCCATTTACAAGCCACAGAACAAAGCCACAGGATACATCAAATCAGCCAACATCTTGATCTTGGATTTTCAGCCTCCGGAAACGTGAGACAATAAATTTCTGTTGTTTAAGCCACCCAGCCTGTGGTATTTTGTTATGGGATAATAAACAAATCCACGATGAGTCTCGGCTCTCGCATGATCCAGGAATCGAGGCTGCTTCCAGCTTTGAGCTCCACATCACAACCTATGGTATGCTGACGTGAATGAAAAGAAAGCACGGGATTGTCTCAGTGGCTTCTCCGTAAATACAAATACGCCACCCAGGAAAGAGAGGCAGACATGATAGAAGTGGGCACTTGTAGTGTTTCCCATAAACCATTACATTGCTCAATAATAAGCAGCTATGAACATCTATGACAATATTTATTTCTTGGAAGAGTTTCTGGGAAGGCAAACATTGCCATGAACTCTCCCAACTATTTTCAGATCCTAGTAGGAAACTGCGATTTCAAATACAGTATTACATCTAGTTTTAACACAATTATTAACTCTTGGCAGGGAGGGCTCCACCTTTTTTCCTCAATGGCAATTTTCTGCACTGTCATTGTTTAATTTTTTTTTTTTTGAAGGGGGGGGTGGACAGAGTCTCACTCTTGTCACCCAGGCTGGAATGCAGTGGCACCATCTTGGTTCACTGCAACCTCGGCCTCCCAGGTTCAAGTGATACTCCTATCTCAGCCTCCTGACTAGCTGGGATTACAGGTGGCCGCCACCACGCCTGGCTATTTTTTTTTTTTTTTTTGTATTTTTAGTAGAGATGGGGTTTCACCATATAGGCCAGGCTGGTCTCAAACCCCTGACCTCAGGTGATGCACCTGCCTTGGCCTCCCAAAATGCTGGGATTACAGGCGTGAGCCAGCATGCCCAGCGTGCACTTCATTTTAATAACCTATAAAATCTCCTTAGGCTGAGAATTTTCTCATTCTTTTGATGTATGCTAAATAACATACCCTGTGAACCTCTGCTACCTTCCAATGACTGACCGTTCCTACAGTTGCACAGGTGCCTGTGACACACTGCAAACCAGGAATTCCCTGTGGTGCAGCTACACAGACAAGAGACAGGGGAAGGATAGTGCACTACTGCTTTCTCTTTACATCAGAGCTAGCATGTCCGCCAAGGAACCCTTGTTCACATCATGGGTGGACTTCAGACTTTTGTGGTAGTTTTGTTTTTTAGAAATTAAGCCTCTTGTAGTTGTTCATTTACAAAGTGATTTCTGTAGTCTCATCTACAAAGTTTATGGGCAAGCTTTGGTTTTGGATCACCTATGAAAATTCATTCCTGTGTGTATGTGTTCAGTGGCCTCTTTCAAATAATATATCTTTTTAAAATCCTACTCCTAATATCAAATTTCAGGATGATTCCATCCCTAAAACCAGTATATTGTGTGGCAAATAAGATCCACTCACCAACTTATTTGGGAATTCTTTGAGAGTGTGTTGAAGATTCCCATTATGGGTATTGAAACATCACTGTCCAAAATGCACATTTATATCAAAGAGCTGTTGTTATCACAGAAGATGCTGGGTGAGGGATGGAGCAGTCAGGGAATGGCTGCAGAGAGTAGGAATGGTCTATGGCAGGGGACGGGCAGTTGACTCCAGGCCACAGCCCTGGGAGCAGGCCACAGCCTTCACAAGAAGAACCCTTAGTGACAAGCTGATCAGCGGACCAGGTTCCAGAATTAGACAAGGGAGCACGCAGAGAAGGTCAAAACGAGGGTCCTAGAATGTGGGAAAGAGCTGGGACTGAACACAACTGCTGACACTTGGACAGAGTCAGCTCTCAAGACACCCAGGCCTCACAACAGGAGGACTTTAAGTAAAGAAAGGCCACAACAGGTCCTGAATTGTATTTCATTGTCAGTGTCACCTTCCTTCTTTAGGCTTAACCTAATATCTTAGCCACAGGGTCATCTTTAGGTCACCTCAGAGATATTGAGAAGTGTGAAGAGAAATGACATAATAGGCAGAAGGCCTCCCTCAGGCTGGGGGCAGTGGGAACAGTGTGGGCCTAGATGAATTCACACCAGGGTTCAAGTACCAGCCCTGTCGCATTCTAGCCAAGTGATCTTGGGGAAGTTATCAAGCACTATGAGCCTCGGGTTCTCCATGTGTAAAATGGGTTGGATAAGTTCTGTCTTGTAGAATTGCAGGAATATATGGAATGTGAGTAAAGCATGTGGCACAGGGTCCGGAATACACTGGAATTTAATAATTGGCAGTTGATATCAAATATGATTATAAGCCCAAAGTACCACTACCTTTTTTGAAAACCTCACCTCTCCTTTTTGTTATGCAAAAATCTGGGAAAATATGTAGCTGAATAAATCATGGAAGAAGAACTCAACCAACAATTCAGCTTCACAAATACAACTCAGCACATTGTGTTTCTGAAAGGATATATCGTATAATTTGGGTAAGGCCAGATGTCTGCAGCTGGAATGCAACTGAAAGATCATATTTTGAGTCAAGGACAAACTCCCTTTCACCTTCCCCATTGCTCATCCATCCAAATGAATTGTTTTATTTATGCTTCACTAAAAATGTAGATCTTACTTAGACTCGTCCACATTACATTCAAAACAGCCTAACTAAAAGTCCTGTCAATGGAATGGGCTCTGGTCTCCCAGGCCTGGCAAATGAGTGCCAGCCTGGAGGCTTCTGAGCACCACATCAAGGGATTCTCACCACATTTCTCAGGAAACCCTTGCAGATGATAGGGATCAATCACCTAGTCCTTGCACTGTGTTCACGCTCCCCAGTGACAGAGCCACAGGACACCTTCCATGACTTCCCCATGTGGAGACTCCTCTCTGCTTCATCCTCCACCCAGAGCCAACTGCTCAAGTAGTTTTCCATTCCAGGCTTTTCTCTCAGCTTCTGAGAGTCTGGGCCCTGCCACCACCCGGCTTCATAACAATCAGCTCCCACAGAAGCACCTGCAGTTTCCTGAAGCCCAAAACTGCCTGAGCTCAGACCCTTTTCACTTGAAGGCCCCATCTAAAGTCTCATGTCCCCACTGTTGAAACTCATTCTTTAGATCATAGAGAAAATCTTCCCCTTCCTGATATGGCTTCTGAACCTAGACTTTACCGTGTTATGGGTGGGAATAAATCTTGTTTTGATAGTATCCCCGCTACTAACAGTGCCTTCCATAAACAAATGCTGAAATATTGTTCAGCAAGTAAAGGAGTCATTGATGCTTTTATTAAGATTAAATTTGGATATTTCTTGAATAAGCCAAACAAATCCAGATATATAGCTTCAATTTTCAAGAACAACGGAATAAGGAGAATGAGGAATGTCAAAAATTGACAATCTTTTATTTTGTTCCACGATTTAAATACCGAGTTCTTTCACATTTCAAAGAAAATTCCAATCCAATCCCAACACCACATTCTACTGTTCCAGATAAGACACAAGGTTTTCCTTACAAACTATCAAATCCTTACTCTTAAACCAGACAAACAGCAGTACATGTGTGACGATTTTCATGAATTAAGATTCTGACGTGAATTCAGCCAACCAAAAGGGGAAGCATTTGAAAAATACTGCTCCTGCCCCCACACACAAAATGTTAAATTTTAGGTCACTCATATGAAACAGGAACACAAAGAACACTGTAGTCCCTCCAGCTCCACTCTCGCCCTCTGCTGCCTCTTCAAACACAGAAGGGGAATCAGCCTCAGACTTGACTCAGGACAGAAGTTGGTGGACAGGATACTGGGGCTTGCACTGGCCATGGAAGTAGCATCATCTGTGGTGTCAATTACAGCCTGGGCTCTGCCTTCCACATCTTTCAGAGCATCCATGTACCAGGATGGAAAGGAATTAGCAATGGTACTGTCGAGCTTGCCTAAAACCTCTAGGACTTTCCTCTTTCTGATTTTGAATTGGCTCTTAGACCTCACAATAATTCATAATGTGGAGGAGCGTTCTTAGGCCCCTCCCGGTGCTCCAGGTACTTTCTCTGCACCCAATCTACAGTGAGGAGCTCCCTGGGCTTCCCATAAATGAAGGCCTCCCTCCCAGCACACACCCTGTCGAATTCAGTGCTTCCCAAATGACGTCCTCAGAGGCACAGCTGCCCTTGATGTAGACCACACTCAGAATACGAATTAGGAGGTGGTTCTTGGACATTCCCTGGCCATCACTCAGCCTCCCCTGGTCGCTGAGTTCTACTGTTTTCAAAGACATAGGAGTGGTTGTTGGGGTCCATCTCAGTCAGGGCAATGCCAATCATTAGTTCTGTGAACTCATGAGCTTTCCCGAAGATCATAGGAAAGCAGTCCTTATACTTCTTGATGACAGTCTTCAGCATCTCAGCCTTTGTGACAGGCTCCTTTGGTTGGTATTTGAGGAGAAGCAACTGCACCAACTCAGCCACCTTTTCATCCAGTGCACATGTGAGCAAGGATTCACTGTCTGACAAGGCACGCCATGTAGGTGTATCCTCCACTTTTTGCCTGCTGGACTCCTCATCCAATGGGCCTCACAAAGGGGAGAAAGAGCAGGAGCTCAGAGGTCTCTGGGGAGCATCATGAAGAGGAATCCTGGGAGCACTCGGGAAGAATTGGAAACCCAGCAGCAGGCATGTCCTCATCCTCTAGAGCATCCAGAACCAGAATAGAGGATGAGGAGGAGGAAGAGCAGGAAGAGCAGGAGGGGAATAAAAAGTGGCAAGAGGAAGAGGAAATGGAGGAGGCTTCCTCCTCCTCATCTGTGGAATCCTGTGCATCTACCAAGACCTGTATCAGAACTGGGTTCTGGAAGTCTTGCTCAAAGTTGAGGTGGGGAAGGCTTGGGAAGAGAGCTGTGCTGACTGTTTTTCAGAAGTAGCATCCTTTAAGCAGGGATGGGGAGGATGGGATCCCAGAGGCCTGAGGGAGGGAGGGACAGTGTGAGTGGCCTCAGTTGAGAAACTCACCCATGATGGCTGACAAAGGCCGACTTACAGCTCTTCTTCTCTTAAGGTGGTGTTCTAGGGCCTGACAGGTCACCTGTCTTTATAAGGGGTTTGTTCCCTGGAAACCTGCAGGAGGATGTGAGAGAGCATCTCGGGGCACAGGTGGCAGGCAGAGCCCCAGACTCGGAAACTGATAGTAGGTGGGGAGTGCCGGGTGCTTCGTGATGGGAGATCACTGTCTTTCCACAGAGTTCTCTTCTCGTTGAATGTCCAGCCCTGGGGTTCCTCCCTCTGCTTAACTGAAGCTGCCCTCCTCAGAGAAATCTTTTTCTCTGACTGACTCCTAAAATGGAAGTCAGAAAGTTGTACATCTGGCAAGCTTGATGTCTTCTAGAGCTGGCCGCAGGCGCAGGGACAGGGGAGGGGCACTACCATCCATGGGCATTCCATTCCAACCTTCCTAGGGGCTGTGCCTGGACTCCTGAAACTGCCTGGGCTGCCTGCCCCTGGCCATCTGAGTCTTCCATCTCCAAATAAGCCCCTCCCATCCCTGAGACCTGCAAGGTGGAAGGGAGGGAGAATCGCATCCACCCACAGTGGGACGGGGCCTCCTAAGGCCTATACTCTCTCGCTCTTCTGTCCAGACAGCAACCTTTCTTCTAAAATCCATTCCAAATCCTTCCCCTTTACTGCTGTGTGTGAAGTTAATATCAGCTCTCACCTAGCCTATGTCAAAGGCTTTCTTATTGTTGCTTCTTTGCCTATTCTTGTCCCAGAAAAAACCGTCATCTGTTCAGCAGCCCGGGACCCTTTTAAAAAATCCAATTCGTGTTTATTTTTTAATATACACACATCAGATTTAACTATGAGGTGAAGTTATATGTGTGTTGGCAAATGTATTGAGTACTACATTTACCTCCCAAGTATCATACTGACCAGTTCCATCACCCTACATATCCCGTGGGCATCCGATTTGAGGTCAGTCACTACACTTCTCCACAGCTCCTAGCAAGTATGCTCTCTTTTCAGTTCACATTGTTTTAACTTTCACAATTTGTCATATGACTAAGTCCATAAAATACGAGTTTAAAAGTGTGGTTGTATCATTTTTCATTACAACTAGCAAGGAATGAGAATACCCGTTGTTCCATATTCTCGCTTACATTTGGCATTTTAGATTTTCAGGCTGTAGTCATTCAAACAAGTGTGCATTCTAATTTTTTTGTTTTTTCTTTGCATCTCCCTAATGACAAATGATGTTATATGCTTCTTTGCAATGTGTATATCCTCTTTGGTAAAATGTCTGTTCAAATCATTTGCGTCTTGTAAACAACTAATAGATTTCATTTTTAGAGCATTGTTAATCCAAAAATACAAAGAGAAAACCTCATCAAAAGTACAGAGAATTCCTAAATATCTACACCATCCTCCTGCCCTGCCCCATGCATGCGCGCACGCGCGCGCACACACACACACACACGCACACACAGTGTCTCCTATTATTTGCATTTTGTATTATTATGGCATGCTTGCTACAGTTTATTTGACCTCTACTGATGCCTCATTATTAAGTCAAGTCCACAGTTTACATCAGGACTCACTCAACATTGGTGATGCTATACCTTTTGATACGTGTGTAATGGCAAGTATTCATCTTTCCATTATCATACAGAATTATTTTACCATTCTAAATCTCCTTTGTACTCCACCTATTTATCAATCCCCCATGTCCCACCCCCAGCCCATCAGCCCATGGAAACTACTGGTATTTTTAGTGTACTCATTGTTGACCGTTCCAGAGTATTATATAACTGGAATCTTACATTATGTCACCTTTTTAGCTATTCTTCTTTCACTTAGCAATATGCATTCACAATTCCTCCAGGTCTATCTCACTAACGGTGCCTGAAAATTCCTGTTGCTCAACATGCATGTCGACATTTGATGTTGCAGTGTTTGGGAATTCAGCCATTCTCCCGGGGGCCAAGTGCTATCTCCTAGTTGTTTTAATTTGCATATCTGTAATGACATAGGACATTCGACAGTTTTATGTGCTTATTTTCCATTCGTATATATTCTTTGCTGGCATATCGTTTCAGATTATCTTGCCCATTTTATATTTGGTTTTCTTTTTTCTCATGATTGGATTTGCAGAGTTTTGTGACTTTCTCACAGTTTTGGAGTCTGGTGGTCCAAGAGCAAAGTGTACACAAGGTTGGTTCCTGCTGAGGGCTGTGAGGGCAGGATGCTTTCCAGGCTCTCTCCCCGCCTTGTAGATGGTTGTCTTCACTCCGTGTATGTTCACATGGTCATCCCTCTACTCATAGCACGGTGTCCAAATTTCCCCTTTTTATAATGACTCCCATCATATGGGATTAGGGACGGCATTAATAACCACATTTTTTTAACTCTTAGTTTAAGTTCATGGTACGTGTGCAGGATGTGCAGGCTTTTTTCACGATATGTAAGTATTATTGTCATAGAAGGTTGGTTTATATAGCATTATTTCATCACTTGGGTATTGTGTATGGTAAGATTGTTTTTTTCTGACCCTCTCCCTCCTCCCACCCTCACGCCTCTGGTATTTGGGCCTTAGTGTGCATTGTTCTCCTCTGTAATGTCCTTGTGTTCTCAACATTTTAGATCCCACTTATAAGTGAACATTTGACATTTGTTTTCTGCTCCTCATTGCTTTGCCAAGGATAATGGCCTCTGGCTTCATCATTTTCCTGCGAGCACTGATCTCATTCCTTTTTCCTGGCTGTATAGTATTCCATGGTATATATATATACGCACGTATTTCGCTATCAGTCTATCATTGATGGGCATTTCAGTTGATTCCATGTCTTTGCTATTGTGAGTCAGATGCCTCATTGAACATACACTTGCATATGTCTTAATAATGAACGGTTATATTCATTTAAATATATGCCCAGTAATTGGTTTGTTGGCTCGGTGAATGCTATTTTGGTCTCTACGTCTTTGAGAATTTGACAGACCGTTTCTCCAATAGTTGAACTAATTGACACTCCACCAACAGAGTAAAAGCATTCCTTTTTCTCCACAACCTCACCATGATCTCTTATTTTTTTTGACATTTTAATAATAGCCATTCTGTCTGGTTGAGGTGGTATCTCACTGGAGTTTTGATTGGCATTTCTCTAGTGATCAGTGATGTTGAGCTTTTTTCATATGCTTCCTGGCAGCATGTATGTCTTCTTTTGGAAAGTGTCTGTGCATGTCCTTTGCCCACCTTTTAATGGAGTGGTTTTTTTCTTGTAAATTTGTTTAAATTCCTTGGAGATGCTGGATATTAGACCTTTGTCACGTGCACAGATTGCAAAAATTTTCTCCCATTCTCTGGGTTGTCTGTTTACTCTGTTGATAGTTTCTCTTGTTCTGCAGAAGTTCTTTACTTTAAATACATCCTGTTTGTCAATGCTCGCTTTTGATGCAACTATGTTTAGCATCTTTGTCATGTAATTTTCTCCTGTGCCTATTTCCTGAATGGTATTGCCTAGGTGTTTTCTAAAGTTTTTATAGTTTTGGGGTTTCATTGAAGTCATTAATCCACCTTGAGTTATTTTTGTATATGGTGTAAGGAAGGGGTGTAGTTTCAATTTTCTGCATAAGGCAAGCCTTTGTTCAACAGGGAGTCCTTTACCAATTGCTTGTTTTTGTCATGTTTGTCAAAGTTCAGATGGTTTTAGGTGTGCAGTCTTATTTTGGGTTCTCTATTCTATTCCATTGGTCTATGTGTCGGTTCTTGTACCAGTACCATACTGTTTGGTTACTTTAGATTGTAGTATAGTTTGAAGTCAGGTGGTGTGAAGCCTCTAGCTTTGTTCTTTTTGCTTAGGATGGCCTTGGCTATTTGGTCTCTTTTTTGGTTACATATGGATTTCAAAATAGGTTTTTTTTCTAGTTGTATGAGGAATGTCAGTAGGAGATTAGTGGGAATAGCACTGAATCTATAAATTGCTTTGGGCAGTATGGCCACTTTCATGATACTGATTCTTCTTACCCATGAGGATGGAATGTTTTTCCATTTGCTTGTGTCATCCCTGATTTATTCGAGCAGAGATTTATCTTTCCCCTTGAAGAGATTCTTCACTTCCCTTGTTAGTTGTATTCCTAGCTATATTATTCCTTTTGTGGCAAATGTGAAAAAAGTTCAGTCATGATTTGGCTCTCACCTTGCCTGTTATTGGTGTATAGGACTGCTAGTGATTTCTGTATATTGATTTTGTATCCTAAGACTTTGCTTTAAGGTATGTTCCCTCAACACCTAATTTATTGAGAGTTTTTAACATGAAGGAATGCTGAATTTTATCAAAAACTTTTTCTGCATCTATTGAGATAATCACGTGGTTTTTATCTTTGTTTCTGTTTATTTGATGAATCATATTTGTTGATTTGCATGTTTTGAACCAATCTTGCATCCCAGAAATCAAGCCTACTTGATCCTGGTGGATAAGCTTTTTGATATGCTGCTGGATACGGTTTGCCAGTATTTTGATGAGCATTTTTGCATCAATGTTCTTCAAGGATATTGACCTGAAGTTTTCTTTTTTTGTTTGTTTGTTTGTCTCTGCCAGGTTTTGCTATGAGAATGATGTTGGCCTCATAGAATGAGTCAGGGAGACGTTCCTCCTTTTCCAATTTTTTTGGAATTGTTTCAGTAAGAATAGTACCAGCTCTTCTTTAATAACCACTTTGAACTTACTTGCCTCTGAAATAATCCTGACTTCAAATAATGCCACATGTAAACTTCAACATAAGAATTTAGTGGGGATGCAACTGAACCTATAATAGTGGAAAGGGAAGTGGCAGACCTATATGTATATTATTACTCATGTGTAGTTATAAACACACACACATGCTCATATATATATAAATTATATTTTAAAAACCATATCTATCTTTCTTAAAATTCTAAATCAGCTTTTAAACGTAAACACCACATGGTTGTTTGTGGAAACTTCTGAATAGGGGGCTGAATTTTGGAGGAACTTTCCAAAGGGGAGAATTGTGATTTCTACCTCTTTTCTAAATTTTGCAACAGAAATATATGCAGTATTTATTTGTAAGGAAAATATTGAAATAAGCCTAAGAAAAGCATGAGGAGCAGTCCAGTAGGAAGATAAAATACGGTAAGCTCATGGAACAACAACAACAAAAAATCCTTGAAATTTACATGACTTAACACAACAAGTTTATTTTTTGGCACAGAAATTCTGATTTTAGTTGGCAGGGTGTTATGGGCTGAATTATGACTCACTCCAAAAATTCATATATCCAAGTCTTCAAACCCAGTATCCCAGAATGTGACTGTATTTGAAGACAAACTTTGAAGAGGTAATTAAGTTTAAATTTTTTTTTGTATTATTAGTAGAGACAGGGTTTCACCATGTTGAACAGGCTGGTCTTGAACTCCTGACCTCTGGTGATCCACCTGTCTCAGCCTCCTAAAATGCTGGGATTACAGGCATGAGCCACTGCTCCTGGCCAGGAATCTTAACATAAAAAGGACACCATAGCTTGGATAACTGAAATAGGAGTAATTTATAACCAAGGTATCAGAGTAAATTCTTTCTTTTAGCAACACGCTTTTTATGTTCATCCCTGTCTTTCCACGTCTGGCAGACCTTTTCTTTTTATGGCTGCATGGTAATCCATTGTATAGGTGTATCACAGTTTGTTTATACTGTTGGTGGGAATGCACATTGGTAAAACCACTACGGAGAACAGCTTGGAGACTCTTCCAAAAATGAAAACAATACTACCATACTATCCAGTAACCCACTCTCGGTGTGCCTGATGAAATCAATTACTGCTGAAGTGCTGCCTGCACAACCATGTTCACTGCAGCATGGTCTTCAGCAATAGCCAAGATTAATAAAGCAACCTAAGTGTCCATCAGCAGATGGCCGGATAAACAAATTGGTAGCATACCTTACTGGCCCAGGTACTTTATTTCATCCATAGAAACGGCGGGGCCATAGGCATCAGCATGGAGTGGCACTGGAGGTGATATGGTAAGAGATGAAATAAAGCCAGGCACAGAAAGAATAAATTCACATCATTTCATCACTTAAGCAGCAGAAGCTAAAAATCAAAACAATGGTGATTTCATGGAGAGTAAGATTCCTTAGAGATGGTTACAGGCTGAGAAAATGTGAAGAGGGGGTGCTGGGAGAGAGTAGGGATGAAACAATGTTCACAAAAAACTTGTTAGAGAGAAAGAATCAATAAGACTTAGTATTACAACAGTCACAACAGAGGTGACCATAGTCAAAATGTGATTGGTTGTACTTTGAAATAACACAAAAGTGTCAATTAGTTGCTTGAAACACAAGGGTAAGTAATGCATGCCTGTTGGGTCATATTTACCCACAGTGGGTTCATGCACACATAAACCTATATCAAATACATATCATGCATATACAGCCTTCAAGAATGCTATGTAATGATTATTTTACTCAGGAAATAAGTGATATTACTGGGATCAATATCACACGGCGTTTGCATCTGAAATGTCCACTCTGATGATGTTCCTTTGTTGGTGACCTGTTCCTCCTCTTCTTTGCTTTAATATTTTTCTTTCATCTTGACATTTGGAGAATGTAGTGAATTATGTGACTTAGAGAGATGAATTTTGTCTTGTATAGTATCTTTCACGAGGTTGTCTGGATTTCCTGAATTTTGAAGGTTGAAAAGCCATCAACAAATTAAATAATTTGTGAAATGGTCTTTTCCTCAGAGTTGTTTTCCAGTTCTTAATTTCTTTCTCCGCCCACATGTCTTTTGGAGATGCCAATGTTTGCAGGACTGAGATTGCCATACATAATCTCAAAATGTCTTTGGGGGTTTTGGGCATTTGTTTTTATTCTTTTTCTGTCTCAATTTTCTGGCTAGAGTTGATTCCGGGAGAACTGGTTTCAGGCTCAGAATTTTTTCCTCTGTTGGGTCTATTCTGTTCTTCTGCAATTGCATTCTGGGAATTCCTTCAGTGAGATTCTTTCAGCCTTATCACCGTTTAGCGGACAAAAGTGGCGACTTTCATGCTCCCTGACTTTGTCGTTTTATTTGGTTCCTCCAGATTTCCTTGGTTTGGACGACTTATTTTACGGATCTGCGGTCATTCCTGTCCAGTTCTAAACAATTCGTTTGCGGCCGGCACCGCATAAACACAGAACCATTCTTTGGGAACTCGTGTGGTAGTGAGGAGAGGAAGAGGCTCTGGTTTCTGGAGTTGCTGGAGTTCTTGTGCTGGTTCTTTCTTTATCTTTGTGGGCTGATGTTCCTTTGCTATTTGAAGTTACTACATTTTGAATGGATTTTTTATTCTTTTATACTCCTTGATGCCCTTGAGGGTTTCACGGTGGTGGGTTCTGTCAAGAAGCTTCATTTCTGGAAGATGTTAGGGGAAAAAGCTCAGGTCAGTACTCTTGGGCTGTGTGCTCCACCTTTGGGGACTGGTACCAGGCCCACATCATTGTTCTCTGTCCCTGTGATGTAAAGCAGCCGCTCTGCTAGAGACACCGGGGTGTTCCTTGTCCACCGACCACAACACTCTGCTGGGAGTTGCTGTCTAAAGTGCTTCACTGGGGCGGCAGCAGCAGAGTCTATGCTCAAATGCGCATACCACCAGCAACAGCGGAATGGCCCAGCTTATTAATAGATGAAAATACATGAATTTCCTAGGTATAAAATCAACATACGAAAAATAAACTTTGTTTCTCTGCAGCAACAATGAATATGAAAATAAAGAAAACATAACCTCTAACCTATCATTCCAAACATTAAGTACCTTAAAAAAAACTAACAAACCAAAGTAAAACGTTACAGAAAAACCATTTACATGTCATTCAAAAATATTAATGAAGACCCACAGGAACATAAAATAAAATAAATTCATCGGAACGAAGTTTCAATAGTTTTCCTTAAAACAGAATCGATAGAATAATTGTAATCCCAAATCAAAACAACCAAATTGCTTTGGACATGAAGGCATCTATGAATCACCTGATTCTAAAATATAAAGACATGCAAACAGCCAAGCATAGTCAATATACTCTTGAAAAACTGCAATTCATCCAACAGATAGTAAGAATTACAAAGTAGCTATTGTATGAAGCGTTGGCTATCTGGGTGCACGGATTAACACATAGACCAATGGAACTGAATGGAAATTCCTGAAAAACAAAACCAACAAAGTATGTATAAATGCAAGCTTAATTGATTAAAATATGTTCCAGCTTTAGCACTGGAGACTGTCTTGTTGAAATAAGTATCAGTGGAACAACTAAATATCCATATAAAAAACCTTAATGTAAGTGGAACCCTTTTTCATGTTATACAAAAAATGCAATTACAGGGAAATTCAAAACCTACTTTAAAAATGTTTATTATAAAAACTTCAAAAATACAGAAATGCACGGAATAATAAACAAGTCTTTGTACAGATTATCTTTTAGTGAGTCAGCAGGATGAGTAAATTAGAGCATCAGTAAGGCTGGAGTTGAAAGGAACTGAGCTCTGCAGGGTCAGTGATGCTCTTCAGTAACAAGAGGCCGAAGAGATGATGGATCAAAGAACAGAGAAAATACTTTCCTATCTCTATATCCTCAACCATAGAAAACCCCTAATTCTTTCCATAAACCTTGCTGAAGTGAGCTTTAAGTCTCAATGGCGAAACATTGCTTAGAGGAGAGGCACACACAGGATGGGGACATTTCCCCTCTTGCGGGCAAATCCTCCCTGCCAGCCCTGAAGTCTGGTGATTCAAAAACATAGTGAACAGTTCTATTTCAAGACAGTCATGATGGGAGGCTTGCTGTGTTGTTGGCGAACCTTACGGCCAGGTCACAAACACACTAGCAGTGGCAGAGTGCAGGTTGCTCCACATGAAATAAGTAGAGGCCTGCACTCCCTCTCCACATGGATAAAGAGCTCCATGCTTCTGTTCAGCTGCTGCTCTTCTCCTGACAGTACTCTCAGGAGGATTCATGAGTCCTGAGATTCAAAACAAGCGTGTTATTGTGTTGCCAGGGTACCCTGAGGAATAGGGTGCTCTGCACCCACTGCTAGTCAGAGATCAGCTCAGCTGTTCATGAAGCTGGCCACTCCTTCATAGCCGTCTCCACATGTCCCGGGGCAGTTGTGGCCTCTGCTCATAGCCAGGGTTGGATGGAATCAAACTTCAAAGCAGCTCAAAGTGAAAATCCATGAACAAAGCTCTTCTTCTTCCCAGGCTGGAGGCGGCTGGCGGTAGAATTCAGCTGTGGCTACATGGGATATCTCGCCGACTTTCTTCACAAAGTCCCAAAGGAAACGTAGTTATAGATGGTATTAAATAAAAAATGGCAGCCTATCCTTTACCTCTGGTATTGAAGCAATCTACCCGTCCCCGAAGACTACGTTCTTAGGAATTAAAATCAGTGAAGTGTCAGGGGCGCTTTTGCGAGAGTGAGCACCACAGCCTTCTCCGTATGCCCCGTGAAGCTCACCTTCAGTTCCTGTTCTCCAGATTAATTCGAGCCTTCGTGAAGATGCTGCTGCCAGTGAAGTTTCGGTGCCGCAAATGTAAGGAGATATTGGGCACCAGGTTGAAGGAGGGAGGGCATTACAGATTTCAAGAGAATAAAACATTTGTGCGTGTGTCAAGAGTGATTATAAAATACATGAAACTTGTCGAAAATGGAAAACCAAAGTATGTCTTCATTTGATATTTGTTACCATCAAAGGTGGCACAATTTTTACTTTGGTGCTTGATATCTCCCTTTATCTTCTCACAAATCTAATCCAACAACAACTTTTGTTCCTTCAACCTCTAAAATCCATTCCAAATCCTTCCACTTTTTCAATCTCCATTGCTACTGCTGTGTGTGATCTTAACATTCTCTTTCACCTAGACTGGGCTGAAGTGTTCTTTGTTGCTGCTACTTAAAAAAAAAAAATCCCATTCCATGGCATGGATGCAGCCAGAGGCCATTATTCTAAGCAAATTAACACAGTAACAGAAAACCAAATACTACATGTTCTCACTTATAAGTGGGACCTAGAGAGAAGAACACATGGACACACAGAGGGGAGCAACACACACTGGGGCCTTTCAGAGGGTGGAGAGTGGGAGGAGGGAGAGGATCAGGAAAGATAACAAACGAGTACTAGGCTTAATAGATGGGTGATAAAATAATCTGTACCAGAAACCCTCATGACACAATTTACCTGTGTAACAAACCTGCACTTCTATCTCTGAAAGTAAAAGTTAAAAAAAATTTCAAAAACACACATAAGATTTAACTATTATGTGAAGTTATACGTATTTTGGCAAATGCATGGAGGCCCATATGTACCACCCGAGTATCATAATGACCGGTTTTATCAACCTAAAATTCTCCCGTGCATCCCATTTGAGGTCAGTCACTGCACTTCTGCAAAGGCCCTGGCAACTACGTTCTGCTTTCAGTTCCTATAGTTTTAGCTTTCACCATGTCATAGGAAGAGGTGCAGAAAACACTGTTTTAAAAGTGCACCTGTATCAGTTTTCATCACAACCAGCAAGAAATGAGAATTCCTGTTGTTCCATATCATCTCTTACATTTGATATTTTAGACTGTTGGATTTTAGCAATTGTAATAAGTGTGTATTGCAAACTTCTTTGGTTTTTGTTTGCATCTCCCTAATGACAAATGACATTACATGCCTCTTTCCAATATGTATATCCTCTTTGATAAAGTGTTTGTTCAAATTATCTGCATGTTTTAAAAAAATAGGCTTCATTTTTAGAGCATTGCTAATCCAAAAATACAGAGAGAAAACTTCGTCAAAATTACAGAGTTCCCACAGATCTACACCATCCTACCTGCTCTGCCTCACCCACACAAACACACACACACACGCACACAGTGTCTCCTATTATTTAAAATGTCTATTATTATAGCACGTTTGCTACAACTGATGGATCTGTATTGATACCTATTTATTAAGTCAAGTCCACAGTTTCCATCAGGATTCACTCAACATTGTGGTTTTGATAAGTGTGAAATGGCCAGTATTCATCATTACAGTATCATACAGAATTGTTTCACCATCCTAAATCTCCTGTGTACTCCACTTATTGATCGATCCCGCATTCCTTAATTCCAACCCCTGAGCCCTTGGAAACCACTAATATGTTTAGTGTATTCAGCTTGCCTCTTCCAGAATATCGTATGACCAGAATCATACATTATGTCGCCTTTTTATATTTTCTCCTTTCACTTAGCAAAAGGCTTTCACGATTCCTTCAGGTCTGTCCCACTAACAATGATTGAAAGTTCCTGTTCCTCAATACATGTGTGAACATTTGTTGGTTCAGTGTTTTGGGTTTCAGCCATTCTTCTGGGTCTGTAGTGTTGTATCTTAGTTGTTTCAATTTGTGATTCTCTAATCATGTATGACATTGTATTATTCTGTTTTCACACGGCTATAAAGAAATGCCTGAGATGGAATAATTTATAAAAGAAAGAGGTTGAGTTGACTCCCAGTTCCACACAGCTGGGGGAGGCTTCAGGAAACTTATGATCATGGTGGAATGCGAAGGGGAAGCAGGTACCTTTTTCACAAGCTGGCAGGAAGCAGAAGCACAAAGGAGGAAGTTCGAAACACGTATAAAATCATCAGATCTCGTGAGAACTCACTCACTACAAGGGGAAGAGCATGGGGGAAACTGCCCCCATGATCCAATCACCTCCCTCCCTTGACATGTGGGGATTAAAATTTGAGTTGAGATTTTGGTGGGGACACAGAGCCATCTAACCATATCAGAAATTGAACAGTTGTATACGATTACTTTCTATTCTTATATATCCTTTGGTGGGGTACCCATTTAGAATATTTTGTCCATTTTCAATTAGGTTTTCTGTTTTCCTATAATTGGGTTTCAGCGTTTTGTGCATATTTGAATATATATTTTTTATCAGATATGTGTTTCACAAAACATTTATCCCAGTCTCTGGCTTGTTTTTTCTCTTAGCAGTCTTTTAGAGTAGAATTTGCTAATTTTAATGAAGTCAAATTTGTATCTCTTTTCTTAGATGTTGGCACTTTTGATGTTGCATCTGACAAAGTCACCACCAAACTCAAGGTCAACTAGGGTTTGCACCTGTAAGTTTGATCAAAATTTTGGTGATGCATCTAAAAAAGTCATTACCAAACCCAAACTCACCTAGGATTTTCACCCCTAAGTTTGAATAAGGTTTAAAATTCTGATAAAATATGTTTGTCAACAAATGAATTATTTCCACATAAACAAATGTGTAGTGAAATTAATTGGTGAAACTTTTGGTGGAAAAAGACAGCAACATTTTAAAAAGTATGAAATTATTCATACCCTGTTCACTTCTACTCAACTTCTACATTGATATGTATTCCTTATAAGGAATTTCAGGCATTTGTCCCAGAATTTATGCTCAAACATGTTGATTATGTTTATCCCAATTTTAGCCACAAAGGAAAAGCAAATATGTGTTCATCAGGAGGAGGTAGGTCCAGTCTGTTATTGTACAGAAATAAATTGGCATTTTCGGGAGAAGTTGCCAAAGTAAGGCAGATCTCTATGTGCTGTCATGGAAAGATGCTGGGTACATTTTAATAAGTGAGTATCATGGCATGTCAGGGTTGCAACAGCAAAGTACCGCAACCTGGATGACAAAACAACAGAAATTCACTGTCTCACAGTTTTGGAATCTGGTAGCCCAAGAGCAAAGTGTACACAAGATTGATTCCTTATGAGGGCTGTGATTGCGGGATGTTTTCCAGGCTTCTCTCCATGCCTTGTACCTAGCTGTCTTCCCTCCGTGTCTACTCACATTGTCATCTCTCTACTCATATCTCTATGTCAAAATATCCCCTTTTTATAGCGACTTCCATTAAGGCCAGCATTAATAACCTCATTTTAATTTGATTATCTTTGAACTAATCCTATCTCGAAATGACTGCCACATTTTAATTTCAATGTAGAAGTTTGTGGTCGAGGCAATGGAACTTATAATAGTGGCAAAGGTAAGTGGCAGATCTATATGTGTATCATTATATCATTACACATGTGTGTGTATATGTACATATATATGTATACATAAAATAGCACACCCATCTTTATGAAAGCCCAAAATCGAAAATCATATTTACAATTTGCACGGTCCCATTGTTACTTGTGGGAACTTCTGAGTAGGAGGCTGAGTCTTGGAGGAAGTTTGTAAAGACAACAATGCCATTTCTATGTACTTTTAGAATTTTTTTGCAACAAAAATACACGCACCATTTACTTTTAAGTCAAATATTGAAATGACCCTAAGAAAAGGAAGAGGAGCACTCCTGTAGTCACATTAACAGTAACCTGATGGAAGAGAAAAAAGTCCCTGAAAGTTAAATGGCTTAACACGAGTTTATTTTTGTGCAAATAAATTCTGATTTAAGTTGGCAGGGTGTTGTGGGCTGAATTGTGTCCCTCTTTCCAAGTTCATATATCCAAGTCTCAACCTCCAGTACTGCAGAGTATCACTGTATTTGGAGACAGACCCTTTGAAGAGGCAACTAATGTAAACTGAGATCTTATGGTTAGGATCATATTCAATATGACTGGTGTCCTCATAAGAAGAGCAGATTAAGACACAGACACACAGACCAAGGAACAACCATGGAAGAAATCAGTGAGACAGTGGCCATCAGCAAGCCACGGAGAGGCCAGGGAAGAAATCAAACTGGCCAACACCTTGATCTTAGATATTTAGCCTCCAGAAATGTGAGAAAATACAATTCTATCGTTGAAGTCACCCAGCCTGTGGTTCTGTGTTATGGTGTAAGAAACTAACCCACAGCGGGTCCTGGCTTTCAATTCAGACAGGAATCCAAGCTGCTTTCACCTTGTAGCTCCACGTCACAACAGATATCAACTGCTGAACAGAAATGGAAGCATGGGAATGATGCACTGGTTTCTGTCTACAAATGATCCAGCCAGGAAGGCGAGCTAGACAAGACAGAGGCGGGCACTTGTAGCCTCTTCCACATGTTATTACGGTGCTCAATGAAAAGCAACTATTATAACTAATGACAGGAAGTCCCTTCATAGCTTGGAATTGTTTCTGGGAATGTCAGCATAGGCTTGAAATCTTCCAACTTTTTCTTGCACTTACGAGGTGCCTGGTGGTTTCAAATACAGGATTACATCCAGTTTTAAAACAATTCTGTAAGTCTTCACAGGGAGGGTCAACATTAATCCCTCAATATCACTTGGCACTGTCCTTTAGTAACCTATATAATTTATTCAGGCTGAGAATTCTCTCATAGTTTTGGTGTATGGTAAATAATCTACCCTTTGAGCCTCTGCTACCCTGCATAGGACGGAACATTCCTGAACAGCTATACATGTGCCTGTGGTTCCCTGCAAGCCAGGATTTTCCTGTGGAGCAGGTACACACACAAGAGACAGTAGAAAGATGTTTAACTATTGTTTATTTCTCATCAGAGCTGGCAGGTTCCCCAAAGTACCCTGGTCACGTCCTAGGCAGTCTTCAAGATTTTGTTATTGTTTTGCTTTTTTTTTTTTTCAGAAATTTACCTTCTTGTAGATCATTTACAAAGTGATGTCTATAGCCTTTCCTCATCCACAAAGTTTATGAAGGAAATATTGGCATGTGATCATCTACAAAAGCTTATTCATCTCTGTTTGTGTTCAGTGCCCTGTTTCAAATAATGCATCGCATTAAAATCATACTACAAGTATCAAATATTAGGAAGATTTCAAATAGGTTATATCTGACCTTAGGATTACATGCCAAAAACCCGTATGTTATGTGGCAAATCAGATCTTACTCTGCAGCCTATGTGGAAATACGTTGATCGTGTGTTGAAGATGCCCAGCCTAGGTATGGAAATGGCACTATCCAAAGTGAATATTCACATCGAAGGGCCTTTATCATGGAGGAGCCCCAGGGAGGGATGGATCACTCAGGGAACTTCTCCAGGGACACACAGTGGTCTATGTCAGGGAAAGGGCAGATGTCTCTGGGCTCTTGCACTGAGGGCTGGGCACAGGTTTCAGAGGCGAGACCACAGTGAGAAGTTAGTCAGCAGGCCAGCTTCCAGAGTTGCACAAGGGAGCACACAGGGGAGATCTACTGGAGGGTGCTGTAATGTGGGAAAGGCCTGGGGCTGGACAAAAGCACTGGCACCCACACACAGTCAGCGCTCAAGAAACCTAGGGCTCATAACAGGAAGAATTTAGCTAAAGAAAGCCCAAACGATCCCTGAATGGTATTGATTCCCATTGTCACCTTTCTTCTCTAGGCCCATCTAAATACTTTGTCACAGGTTTCTTCTTTATGTTACCTGGAAGACATTAGGAAATATGAAGAGAAGTGACTTAACGGGAAGAAGGCTATGCTCAGGCTGAGAGGAGCGGGGACAGTGTGGGTCTAGATGATTTCGGAACTCAAGCCCCAGCCAGTTACTTTCTAATCATGTGATCATCATGGGATCTTGGGGAATTTGTCATGAACTATAACCTCAGCTTCTTCGTCTGTAAAACGGGTTTGATAATCCCTGTGCTGTAGAATTGCTGGAATGTGTAATGTGAGTAAAACACCTGCCACACAGCTTGGCATGTCTTGGAATTTTAATAAATGGCAGTTGTCATCAATATGATTATAAGCCCAAAGTCTACCACTGTCTTTGGAGAAAAATTCAGCTCATGTTTTTATCCAAAACGTCAAAGAGAACATCCAGCTGAATATGTCATGGAATATGAACTGAACCAAAAGTTTGGCTTCGTAAATATAACTCAGGACATTTACTATCTAAAAGGATATATTGTATCATTCAGCTAAGGAGAGGCTTGCACAGCTGCATACAAATCAAAGATTGTAGACTTTGAGTTAAGGACCAACTCCTTTTCACCTTCCCCACTGATCATCCACCTAACCACTAGTTTTATTTAAGCTCCACTAAAAATCTACACATTGCTTAGACTTGTCCACGTACTTTCAGAAGAACCAACAAAGGGTTCTCATCACTGTCAATGGAATGGGCTTGGGCTCTCCAGGCCAGGCAAATGAGTGTCAGCCAGAGGCTTCTGAGCACCACATCAAGAATTCCTAACCACATTTCTCAGAGCCACTTGCAGATGATGAGAGTCAACCACCTAGTCCTTGGCCACTGTGTTCCGGCTCCCCAGTGACAAACCTGGGACACCTTCCATAAACTTCCCCATGTGGAACTCTCTCTGCTTCATCATCCACCCAGAACCAACTGCTCAAGTAGTTTTCCCATTCAGGCTTTCTCTCAGCTTCTGAATCTGGGCCCTGCCACCACCCAGCCATAATAATCCCCCTCAGGAGGACTCTGAGGTCTCTGGAGAGGAGACTGAGAGTCCGTCCCCTCAGGAAGGCTCTGAGGACTATAGAGAGGAGACTGCGCAGGACCCTCAGGAGGACTCTGAGGACTCTCAGGGAAACTCTGGGGAAGACTCAGTGAAGTGGAGGAGGAGCAGATGGTTACAGGACTCTGGAGAGAAGACTGGAAGTCCTCCCCCTGAGGAGGACTATGAGGAAAGAGGAGAGGAGACAGGGAGTCCTCCCCATCAGGAGGACTCTGAGGACTATGGAGAGGAGACTGGGAGTTGTCTCCATCAGGAGGACTCTGAGGATTCTGGAGAGGAGACTGGACAAAACCCTCAAAAGTACTTTGAGAACTCTCAGGGGAACTCTGGAAAAGACTCAGTAAAGTGGAGGGGAAGGAAGGGCTCACAGGAATCTGGAGAGGAGACTGGGGAAAACCCTCAAAAGGACTTTGAGTACTCTCAGGGGAACTCTGGAATAGACTCAATAAAGTGGAGGAGAAAAAGGAGCTCGCAGGATTCTGGAGAGGAGACTGGATGTCCTCACCCTCAGGAGGGCTCTGAGAAATCTGGAGAGGAGACAGGGAGGCCTCCCCCTCAGGAGGACTCTCAGGATTCTGGAGAGGAGACTGGGAGTCGTCGCCCTCAGGAGGACTCTCAGGAATCTGGAGAGGAGATGGGGAGTCCTCCCCTTCAGGACGACTCTGACGACTCTCAGCGGAACTCTGCAGAAGACTCCGCATCCCAGCAGCAGGCATCTGCTTGTCCCCTGGAGAACGCAGAATCTCTTATTTTCAAGAAATAACAAACTAAAGGGCCTGAGGAAATGCAAAATATTAACAATCCTTTACTTTGTTCCAGTATTTAACTGTAGAGTTCCTTCACAGTTTCAAGAAAATTCCTACAGCAATACCACATTCACCTGTGACACATCACAAAATGAGGTGTTGCCTTCCCAATGTGGTGCGGGGTTTTGTGTGTGTTTTGTTTCTACAAATATCAAACTACATTTTAACCAGATAAACAGCAAATACACGTGACTAACATCTAAACTAACATCTGAAGCTATTTAAACCTGTCATTAATAGGAAAAGCATTTGAAAAATACCCAAAAGGAAAACAGGTAAATCCCTTAACCGCCCATATGGAACAGAAGTGCAAACAGCACTGTGTTCTCCCCAGCTTCAGCCGGCCTCCCCACCACGAGAAATCCTCACCAGCCTCTTCAAACTCAGAGGGTGACTCCACCCCAGACTACCAGAAGACAGGGCTGGGGACACGCATACTGGAGCCTGCACCAAGCCCAAAGTGCGGAGTCATCTGTGGTGGGCCACACACTGGGCTCTCTCTTCCACATCTTTCAAAGCCTGCTTGTACGAGGGTGGAAAGGTAATAGGGACGGTATTGTTGAGCATGGCCAAAAACTCCACTAGCCTTCCTTAGATTTCTGAATGAGCTCTGACCACAGGAATCTTCGGGAATGGAGTGAAGAAAGTTGGGCACCTCCCGGCACTTCCCAGGTAATGTTCCCACCCAACTTTATAGGAGCCTCTGGGCTCCCAAAGACAAGTGCTCCTCCCAGCACGCACCTCCCTCATCTCCACTCTAGCACATCCCAGATGATTCTCCTCAGAGGCAAGAAAGCCCCCATGAAGATGATACCCACCAAGAAACAAGAGGTGGTTCTGGGGCACGCCCTGCTCATCACTCACACTCCCCTCACAGCTGGAGTTCTCTCCTAATGTGTTACAAAGACAAACATCCTCAGGGTCCACCTCTCTCAAGGAAATGCCAAAAAGAATCTCACCATGAACTCAAGCTTTCCAAGATCGGCAGGGTGCAGCCCTGTACCTGCCCATGACATTCACACCATCTCTGCCTTAGACAGGCTTTCTGCTTCCGCTTGAGGAGTTCTGAGGAGAAGCAAACCACCAACCAACCACCTTTTTCACTCCAGTGTATAAGTGAACAAGGGCTCAAGTTTCTACTGCTACCACTGTCTGTCACACCTTCAGCTTTCTAGCAAGGTGTCTGAGGTGCTTGTATCCTCATCTACTGGGCTGCTGGACTCTTCACTGAATGGGCTCAAAGAAGTGGAGGAGGAGGAGGAGCTCACAGCACTCTGGAGAGGAGCTCCCAAAATTCCCTGTGGGGAGGACTCTGAGACCCCTCAGGGAACTGTAAGAATTCAGTGCAGTGGAGGAGGAAGAGCTCGCAGGACTCTGGAGAGGACGCTGCGCAGGCCCCTCAGGAGGACTCTCAAGACTCTCAGGAGAACTCTGGGAAAGACTCAGTGAAGTGGATCAGAAGGAGCTGACAGGTCTCTGGAGTGGAGACTGGGCAGGCCCCTCAGGCGGACTCTGAGGACTCCCATGGGAACTCTGCAGAAGACTCCATGCTAAGTGTAGAGAGCATCTGAGAGGTTTTGAGAGACGGGAGCAGGCCCCTCAGGGGTCTCTGAGTGTTTCAGGAAATCCCGTGGAAGACTCCAGCAGAAGTGAGGAGAGGCATAATTGCTGGCAGACCTGGGAGAAGACTGGAGTCCTCCCCTGGGAGGAGGACCAGAGGAAAGCGAGGAGACAAGGGAGACCTCCCACTGGGTGAGGACTTGAGGAGCCCGGACAGGAGATCAGATCCTCCTGTCAGGAGAAACAATGAGGAATTCTGGGAGAGGAGACAGGGAGGCCTCCCTCACAGGAGGACTATGAGGAAAGTGGAGAGGAGACAGGGAGTCCTCCCACTCAGGAGGACTCTGAGGAATGTAGAGAGGAGACAGGGAATCCTCCCCCTCAGGAGGACTCTGAGGTCTCTGGAGAGGAGACTGGGAGTCCGTTCCCTCAGGAAGGCTCTGAGGACTATAGAGAGGAGACTGGGCAGGCCCCTCAGGAGGGCTCTGAGGACTCTCAGGGAAACTCTGGGGAAGACTCAATGAAGTGGAGGAGGAGCAGATGCTTACAGGACTCTGGAGAGAAGACTGGAAGTCCTCCCCCTGAGGAGGCCTATGAGGAAAGTGGAGAGGAGACAGGGAGTCCTCCCACTCAGGAGGACTCTGAGGTCTCTGGAGAGGAGACTGGAAGTCCTCCCCATCAGGAGGACACGTATGAATCTGGAGACGAGACAGACAGTCCTCCCACTCAGGAGGATTCTGAGGAATCTGGAGAGGAGAAAGGGCGTTCTCTCCCTCAGGAGGACTCTGGAAAGGAGCCTGGGAGTCCTCCCCCTCAGGAGAACTCTGAGGACTATGGAGAGGAGACTGGGAGTTGTCTCCCTCAGGAGGACTCTGAGGAATCTGGAGAGGAGACTGGGCAAAACCCTCAAATGTACTTTGAGAACTCTCAGGGGAACTCTGGAACAAACTCAATAAAGTGGAGGGGAAGGAGGAGCTCACAGGAATCTGGAGAGGAGACTGGGGAAAACCCTCAAAAGTACTTTGAGTACTGTCAGGGGAACTCTGGAAAACACGCAATAAACTGGAGGAGGAGGAGGAGGTCACAGGAATCTGGAGAGGAGACTGGGGAAAACCCTCAAAAGTACTTTGAGAACTCTCAGGGGAACTCTGGAAAACACTCAATAAAGTGGAGGTGAAGGAGGTGGTCACGGGAATCTGGAGAGGAGACTGGGGAAAACCCTCAAAAGGACTTTGAGAACTCTCAGGGGAACTCTGGAAAACACTCAGTAAAGTGGAGGTGAAGGAGGAGGTCACAGGAATCTGGGGAGGAGACTGGGGAAAACCCTCAAAAGGACTCTGAGTACTCTCAGGGGAACTCTGGAAAACACTCAGTAAAGTGGAGGAGAACAAGGAGCTCGCAGGATTCTGGAGAGGAGACTGGACGTCCTCACCCTCAGGAGAGCTCTGAGAAATCTGGAGAGGAGACAGGGATTCCTCGCCATCAGGAGGACTCTGAGGATTCTGGAGAGGAGACTGGGAGTCGTCGCCCTCAGGAGGACTCTGAGGAATCTGGAGAGGAGACTGGGAGTCCTTCCCCTCAGGAGGACTCTGGAGAAGACTCGGGGAGTCCTCCCCCTCAGGACGACTCTGACGACTCTCCGCGGAACTCTGGAGAAGACTCGGCATCCCAGCAGCAGGCATCTGCTTGTCCCCTGGAGAACGCAGAATCAGAGAAGAGGATGAGGATGAGAAGGAAGAAGAGGAGGAGGAGGGGGAATAAAAAATGCAGAGAGGAAGAGAAAATGGAGGAGGCTTCCTCCCCTTCCTCATGTGGGGGATCCTCTGCATCTACCAACTCCAGTATGAAATTTTATTTCTGGAAGCCTGCCGAAAGCTAAAAAAGGAAAGGTTTGGAGAGAGAGGCACCATGAATATTGTTCAGGAGCAGCAGGTAAACGTGTGAGCACGAATGGGTATGATAGGATCCCACAGGCCTGAGGGAGGGAGGCACAGTGCCAGTGGCCTCAGCTGAGAAACTCACCCATGATGGCTGACAAAGGCCGGCTTACGGCTCTTCTTCTCTTAAGGTGTGCTCTAGGGCCTCACAGGTCGCCTGTCTTTCTAGGGGGTTTGTCTCCTGGGAACCTGTAGGAGGATGTGAGAAAGCACCTCAGGGCACAGCTGGCAGGCAGGAGTCTGAGGCACCAGGAATGACAGTGGGTGGCTACGGGCTGGGTGCTGCCAGGTCCGCCCTGCTCTGGGGTAGGGCCTCTGCGGTGAGTCACGCCTGTGCACTCACTCCCTGACTCCTGGCAGTGCCTGGCCTCCTGCTGCGCTTTTAGGATGTATGTGTCCCTCTGGCCTGGAAGTTCAACTCCTGGTTCCTGGAGCACCTGCAAGAGGAAGTGAGGGAGACCCTCCAGCTATGACGTCAGCTGAGGCTGGCCAGACTCCCAGATTCCCACAGTTCTGAGGTTCGTGGCCCCCTCAGCATTCAGTTAGCATTGTCACATGTTCTCAGACAGGGCCAGGCCCCCACCACTCTGCTGGCCTGAGGCAAAACCTCAGGGCCAACTCCACAGCGTTGAGAGCAGTGGGACGAAATGACGTGGCAGCCACCTCCCAGCACTCTACCACGGGGGTGATCCGGGTACTACCGAAGCTGCAGACCTCCTCGGTGAGCATTACAGCTCTTAAAGGCGGCGCATCTGGAGTTGTTCCTTCTTTCCGGTGGCTTAGTGGTCTCGGCTATTTCCAGAGTGAAGCTAAGACCTCGTGGTGAGTGTTACAGCTCTTAAAGGCGCGGACCCAAAGAGTGCGCAGCAGCAAGATTTATTATAAACAGGGAAAGAATAAAGCTTCCACAGTGTGGAAGAGGGCCCTAGCAGGTTCCCACTGCTGGCTTGGGCGGCCCGCCTCTTCCCCTCATCATCTCTGTCCCCACCCACATCCCAAAGTTGATTGGTCCATTTTACAGAGAGCTGATAGGTCTATTTTACGGAGAGCTGATTGGTCCATTTTGACAGGGTGCTGATTGGTGCATTTATGATCCTTGAGCTAGACACAGAGTGCTGGACAGAAAAGTTCTCCAAATCCCCACTAGGTTAGCTAGATACAGAGTACCAATTGGTGTATTTAGAAACCCTGAGCTAGACACAGAGTGCTGATTGCATTTACAATCCCTTAGCTAGACATAAAGGTTCTCCAAGTCCCCACCAGACTCAGGAGCCCTGCTGGGTTCACCTAATGGATCCTGCACGGGGCCTGCAGGTGAGCCGCCCGCCAGTCCCCGGGAAGGCGCTTCTGTAACTTTCAGCCTTAAGGTCAATGGGACCCGGCGCCATGGAGCAGGGGGCCGCTCCCGTCTGGGAGGCTCGGGCCACCAGGGAGCACACCGCAGAGGTGGGGCTCGAACATGGCGGGCTTCAGATCCCGAGCCCTGCCCCGCCAGGAGTCAGCTGAGGCCCCAAGGAGAACTCCTCGGGAGTGGAGGCCGCCTGCCGCACCCTGCAGCTGCTGGCCAGGGTGCAGCCCTCACTGCTCCTGGGCCAGTCTGAGGGCCGGGGCTGGTCACTTCCCATCTGCCGCCTGCCTGAGCCCGCCTCCCCACACCCGCCAGCACTCCAGCTGGCCCGCAAGCGCCACGAGCAGCCCCGGTTCCTGCCCACGCCTCTCCCTCCACACCTCCCCGCAAGTAGAGGCAGGCGGCTCCGGCCTCCGCCAGCCCAGAGAGAGGCTCCTACAGTGCTGTGGTGGGCTGAAGGGCTCCTCAAGCGCCGCCAGAGCGTCGCCCAGGCCGGGGAGGCGCCAAACGCGAGGGCTGATAGCACGCTGTCACCTCTCAATGTGACCCCTCAGGCCTCACTCTTGTCCCCAGCAGGGTCTGGGAGTCTTCCCTCTGCCGGCTGCAGGCAGCTCGCCGTGCTGACTTGCCAGGGGACCCCCAGAACAAGGCCTCCCCTTCCCCGTCCCCTACACCCCTCACCCAGCAAAGAGAGGGTGGCGGCTCACCCTGAGCCGACTGGGGAGCTCTAGGAGGGCTGATTTGAGGAGCAGGGTGGGAATCTGCGGGAATCCGTCCTCTGAGGTGGGGGTTCCCCGATCCTCCTCAATGTCTTCCTATTTATTCCCTAGCGGGCCGGCATCTCCTCCCTTCCTCTGACGTGAGGACCCGTCCCTCAGCCCTCGGCTACCATCTTCCTTTCCGCGAACTACAAGTCCCACGGCACGGGTACAGCAAGCCGGGCGGGCTTCTCTCTGTGGTGGGGGGTCCCTCAGTTCTCCCTCGGGGCCCTCACCTTGAAGACTGGATAGGTCTAAGGCTCTTCCCTCTGCTGACCTGAGACGAGCCTCGTCACAAAATACCTCAGGTTCTTCAGCCTCCCAAGATGGACGCCGGAAAGCACATCCGGGAACCCTGCCGGGGATGATCAGGACTGACAGCAGGGCTAGCGTGGGGCGGGGCCTCCTCTCAGAGGAGCAACCCCCCCCCCCCACTTGTCAGCCTCCTTTCCATCCCTTCCTTCCCACCTCTAGGATGTGCTCCTGCCCTTCCTGCTCACTCCCTAAGCCTTGCCGGACTCTTCCCTCCCACCCCCCCAGTCCTTGACACTCACACCCCACCTTTTTCCAGGGCTGACAGCAAGGAGTGGCAGGGTGCAGCCTGCGCCTCCCCTCCGTGTTGGGAGGTCACTGTCCTTCGACAGAGTTCTCTTCTTGTTGCGTGACCAGCCCTGGTGCAACTCCCTCTGCTTAACCGAAGCTGCCCCCCTCAGAGATAATCTCCCCTCTAGCTGACTCCCAAAGTGGAAGTCAGAAAGTTGTAAATCTGGGGACCCTGATGGGCTCCTCCAGAGCTGGCAGCAGGCACAGGGACAGGACAGGGGGCACTACCGGTCATGGATGTTCCCTTCCTGCCCTCCTGAGAGGCTGTGCCTGGACTCTTGTAATGGCCTGGGCTCCCTGCCTCTGTGCATCTGTGTCTTTCACCTCCGAATAAGCCCCTCCCATCCCTGAGACCTGCAAGGTGCAAGAGAGGTCGAATCACATCCCTCCACAGGGGGGTATGGCCTCCCAGGCCCCAGGTAGGGCTCCTCTGCCCTCCGTCTGAAATAGCGTGGGAAGGACCCTCAGTCTTCCTCAACCTATTATTACTGACACGGCCTCCATTCCCTCCCTCTTCTCTGCAGAGACTGTTTTCCAAATCAAGGTTTCCACTTCCATAAATCCCCTAGGAGGGACTGGAGCACCCTTGCATCTCTCCCTAATGGCCCTGCCCAAGGCCTCCTAGGAGTGCAAATGAGCTGATTTTGGGGGATCCCCCTGTGTCCTTGGTGGGGTAGCTCACCAGTCTGTCCTCTGTATCAGCCTGGGGATGCCTGGAAGGACCCCTCGTGATCTTCCGCTCTCATGATCTGAACTGAGACTCACCAGAGCACAGCCTTCTCCTCTTTCTACCCCCTAAGATGTCAGGGGACACCCCTGTGGGTCACCATGCCCCTGGGCCTCCCGGGGATGACAACAGGTGGGGAGCTGGTTTCTGTGGATCCTCCTCTTTGTGGGCAAGAAGTCTCTGCAGTTTTCCCTCAGAGGCCTCATCTGACTACTGGCTGCTCCTGGATCTTCTATCCTTCCCAAGATGACAGGATGACCCAGGGAACAAATTAATGTGACTACCCTGAAGAAAACTGTAAAACACTACAATTGGTAGTGTTTTACAAATGGTGATCAAATTAATATCATCAATGACAAATTGTGTTGGTACTAAGTGCCGTCGGTATGATATGATAAGAATGGCACTTCACTTCTCTGTTCATCTTCCAAGGAAACATAACCTACATCAAAACATTAAAAAATCTTGTAATTCCCAATCAAAGGCTGTTTTCCAAAATACCTGACCATACACCTCCAAACTGTCAATGTTTTCAAAAGCAAGAGAAGTCTCAGTGAACTGGCACAGCCAAAGGGCATTGAAAGAGACATGATGAATCAATGTAATGGAGTATCCTCAGGGGATCCTGGGACAGAAAATAGTTTTTCGTGACAAGGAAATAAATGTGAATAAAGTATGTTTGTTAATAAACAAAGGATGTTTGCATATCACTATTGGTTCATTAGTTTTAGAGAACCTTACCAAGGTAAGATGTTAATAACAGGAGGAATAGATTAGGGGGCGTGAAAGAACGTTCTTGATCATTGTCACAATTTTCTTTTAAATCTAAAATTATTCTAAAATAAAGTTTATGACATATGAAAAAATGTTACCAAACTAGATAAAAGATATGTTTGCAACACCTATAGCAGATATGCCTTTTAAATATTTTAAATATTGAAAGTAGAAGTTTGAACTCAGGCCTTATCCTAGAGTTTCTGCTACAAGTTTTTCTATTACTCTTTATACTAGAGGTAGTAGCAAATGTTGTAGTGCAAAGAGGAATAAATGAAAGGAATGAGGATTGGCCAGTGGGAAACCAAACTTTTGTGATTAATGGATGACACTACTGAGCATGAAAAGAATCCAAAAGAACTAAAGATAATTTACTCAATTTATAATAGTATATCAGTTTTCTGGTATAAGGTCAGTATTCAAAAGTATATCCACTTTGTTTTCTGTCAGGGAAAGAGTAGGAAAATAAAAGTAAAGAATATATAATTTTTAAACTCTCATACTAAAACAAGTATCTAAGAAAAATACTTAACGAAAAACAATAACTTTACAGACAAAAATATTAAAATGTTGTTGAGACATATTAATGAAGACTCACATCAATATAAAACAAAAAAATTCATAGGCATGAAGATTCAATATTTTAAATATGTTAGTTCTTCCAGGAAAAAAAAAAGGAAAATATAGATTAATTGCAATCCCAAACCAAAATGAGCAAATGGCTTTGGACATGTATGAGTCACCTGATTCTAAATATAAAGACATGCATATGGTCAAGCATAGTCAATACACTCTTGAAAAACAGTAATTAGTCTACTGGATAGTAAGAATTACAAAGAAGCGAATGCAATGAAGAGTTTGAGATTTAGGTGCAGGGGTTGGTCAATAGACCAATGAAACTGAATGGACAGTCCTGAAAAACAAAAGCAGAAAGCTGTGCACGTTCTTAACTGATTAAAAAACAAAATTACAGCTTCAGAGCATGGAGCAGTCTTGTTGCAGTAGATGTCAGTGGAACAACTGAGTATCCATATAAAAACCCTAATTTAAGTGGCACCCTTCTTCACACCAAACACAAAACTGTTGCTAGGAGATTCAAAGCCTACTTTAAAAATCCTGTACTACAAAAAAAAACAAACAAAAAAACAACTTAAAATATACACGGACATATATAGAATAATAAGTCTTTGTTTAGATTTTTTTTTTTTTTTTTTGGAGTCAGCGGTAAAAATATATTAGAGCATCAGTTAGGATAGAGGTGAAAGGATTGAAAGAGGCTGGGGACGTTGATCCTGTCAGTAATAGAAGGAAGCAAGATAATATGAGTCAAACGGGAAGGCAGGAAATGGCAGCTCCTTCCACCCCCTTGTCTCAACCTATAGAAGGCCTGGCTACTTTCATGAGCCTTTTGCTTTCTCAGAGTAGGACTTAGAACTCAACAATGGCTGGAGGAAAGCTACCTGGAACAATGATGGATTTATTCCCCTTCCTATTAGACCAGTCCTTCTGCTGGCCTCTGGAACTCTGGGGATCCAAGAAATATAACACAAGCAGTTCTATTCCACAAAGTCATGAACAGGGGATGTTGTGTTGATGACAGAAACCTGACCAGGTCCACAAACAGTTTATCGCCTTAGAGCCAGTGCCAGCTTGCCCAAATGTGATTGGAGTAGTGGCCTAAGACCCTCTCCATATGGATTGGAGGTCCACATGAAAGGAATTCCAGCTGCTCTTACTCCTGACAGGACCCTCAGAAGGATTCAGGAGCCCTGAGATTCCAAACGAGGTTGACGTGTGGCTTTACCAGAGAATTCAGTGAGGGTTGGGGTTCTGTCCACCCACTATGACCAGCATCAACTCAGCCGTTCATGAGCTGACTTCCCTCTTCAGCTCTGGCTCAGTGTCCCAGGGGCAGTTGGCCTTTGCTCATAGCCAGGATTGGTGGATCAAACTTCAGCGCTCAAGGTGGAAACCCACAGACAAGGAAGCTCTTCTCCCAGCCTGGGAGGGAACTGGTGGGTAAATTGCAGCTCTGGCCCCCATGTCCTTGGGAATTATCCTCATGGAGCTTTTCTTCTGAGGTCCCAAGAAGGGAGCACTTCTTATGGAAGGTGAAAAGAAAATGGCAGCCTGTCCTTTTATCTCCTGCTATTGGGAGGAATCCTTCTGTCCAGAAGAGAGAGGGACTAATGATCTTGGGATTGAATCAGTGGGTCAGTGTCAGGGAGCTTTTTAAAGGAGTGAACACAACCCTTCTCCAAACATACCCCAAATGACTCACCTTCAGTTCCTTTTCCTCACTTTAGTTTCAGCCTTCAGGGAACATGCTGCCTCTGCCAGTGAAGGTTTATCATAGTTGCCATGCATGTAGATTTGTTGATCACGGGGTTGGGGGAGTGGAGGGCATTCCCATCGTTTGAGGAAGAAGTAACATTTACCTGTGTATCAGAGAGGTTATAAAACACACATGAATTCTAACAATAAACCATAAGAACCAAATCATGGCTCAATTTCATTTTTGTTAATGGGAAAGGTAGCAAGGTTGTGTGTGTGTGTGTGTGTGTGTGTGTGTGCTGGATGCCTCCATTTCTTTATCTTAACCCCCATCTAATGCAACAGCATCTTCTGTTCCCTCAACTACTAAAGTTCATTCCAAATCCATCTACTTAAGTCAATCTCTGTTACTACCGCTTTGGGTGAAACTAACATCATCTCTCCCCTAGACTATGGCAACAGTTTCCTTATTGTTGCTTCCTTTATTTGTTTTCTTGATCCCTGTAAAATCCATTGTCTTTTCAGCAGCCCATAATTTTTTTAAAATTCTGAACCATGGTGAATTATCTAAGATTACACACCTCAGATTTAACTATTATGTAAAGTTATATGCATTGTAACAAATGCATAGAGTCCTGTATGTACCACCCAAGTATCATACTGACCAGTTCCATCAGCCTACAATTCCCCTGTAAAGTCAATCTCTACACTTCTTCCAAGCCGGTAGAAACTATGCTTTTTATTAATAGTTCCTAGAGTTGTAACCTTTCCAGAATGTCATATGAATAGGTTCATGCAATATTCACTTCTAAAAGAGTGGGTGTATGATTTTTCATTTTAACCAGCAAGGAATGAGAATCCCTGTCGGTCCATATCCTCTATTACATTTGGTATTTTAAGATTTTTGGATTTGAGTCATTCTAATAAGTGTGCAGTGGAATACTTTCTGGTTTTCCTTTGCTTTTCCCTAATGGCAAATGAATTTGATCATCTTTTCATATGCCTCTTAGCAATTGGTATATTCTCTTTTGTGAGGTGTCTGTTCAAATCATTGGCGTCTTTTTAAAACTAATAGATGTTTGTAGGGTATTGCTGATCAGAAAATTCAGAGAGCAAACTTAATAAGAAATACAGAGTTCCAGCATACCTCCACTCCCCCACCCCCTGTGTGAGCCCCCTACACACAAAGCAACTCCCATTATATACATTTTGTAATAATGTTGCACATTTGCTGCAATTGCACACACAGACACAGCAACTCCTATGATTTACATTTTGTAATAATTTTTCACATTTGCTCAGAAAGATTGACCTGTATTGCTACATCATTAATTAAAGTCCACAGTTTACATCAAGACTCAGTTTTAGTGTTGCACATGCTGTCAGTTTTGGTTAATGTATAATGGTAAGTATTCACCCTTACAGTAACATACAGAATTGTTTCCTCATCCCAAATCTCCTGTGTGCTTCACCTATTCATCTATCTCCCTCCAACTTCTACCGCCTCTGAGGCCCCAGAAACTGCGGAACTTTTCATTGTATCCACAGTTACCTGTTCCAGAATATGGTTGGAATCATCAATTATGCACCATTTTTATATTTTCTTTTTTCACTTAGCAAGATGCTTTCAGGATTCCTCTATGTCTATACCACTCCACTAACAATGACGGAAAGTTCTGATGCTCCACAAACTTGTCAGAATTTGTTGTTTCAGTCCAGTGGATTTCAGCCATTCTCGTGAGTATCTAGTGCTATCCCCTGGTTGTTCTAATTTACAATTTCTTTCTTTTTTTTTTTTTTTGAGGCAGTGTCTCACTCTGTTACCCAGGCTGGACTGCAGTGGTCCAACATCAGTTCACTGCAACCTCCACCTCCTGGGTTCAAGCAATTCTCCTGCCTCAGCCTCCCAAGTAACTGGGACCACAGGCATGTACCACCACACCTGGCTGATTTTTTCTATTTTTAGTAGAGACAGGGTTTTATCCTGTTAGCCAGGATGGTCTCGATCTCCTGACCTCGTGATTTTCCCGCCTCAGACTCCCAAAGTGCTGGGATTACAGGCATGAGCCAAAGCACTCGGCCTTAATTTGCAATTTCTTAATGACATATAATGTTAAAAATCTTCTCATATGTTTACTTGCCGTTCATATATATTCTGTGGTGAGGTGCCTGTTCAGATTTTTTTTTTTTTTCCCATTTGAAATCAGACTTTTTGTTTTCTTACAGTTGGATCTTAAGACTTTAGTGTATATTTTAATGTATGTCTTCTGTCAGATACTGGTTTCACAAATCTTCTATCCCTATCTCTGGCTTGTTTTTCATTCTCTTTGCAATATGTTTGGCAGAATAGAATTTGTTAATTTTAATGAAACTCAACTTATCTCTTTTTTCATAGATGGTTGGTACTTTTGGTGTTGCATCTAAAATAGTGAGGTGACCAAACCTGAGGTCACATAAAGATTGTACTCATAAGTTTGACCAAAATTCAAAAGATTGCTAAAGTATGTGTGTGAAAATATAAGGTATCCATATACATTTATTTTGGAGAAAATTAATTGCCGAAACATTTTGGGAAATAAGTCAGCAACATGATAAAAAAATAGAAAATATTCATGCGCTGTTTATTTTGACTCAGTTTCCACATTCATATGACTTTCATATAAGAAATGACATGGATTTGCCCAAGAATTTATGTTCCAAGTTGTTGATTGTAGTTCTATTAATTACAGCCACAAAGGAAAAATGAATATATGTTCATCAGGAGAAGATTTGTTCAATTTGTTATTTCACAGAAATCAATGAGAATTCTAGAGAGTTATTACAAAAGTAACGTAAATCTATATGTGTTTTCATGGAAAGCTTCTGCATCCATTGTGATAAGCAAGTATTTTGGTTTGTTAGGACGCCATAGCACACTACCACAAGCTGGGTGGTAGAAACAGAGACTTCCTGTCTCGCCATTTTGGATTCTGGCAGTCCAAGAGCAAGGTGTTTGCAGGGTTGGTTCCTTTTGGGGCTAGGAAGGAAGGATGTTTTCCAGGCCTCTTTCCATGCCTTGTAGATAGATGGATGTCTTCACCCTGTGTCTGTTCACATTATCATATCTGTATACGTATCTCTGTGTCCAAATTTCACCCTTTAATAAGCACTTCAGTGATATCAGATTAAGACCTTTATTAATAACCTTTTGTTAAATTGATTGCCCCTAAAATGATCCTGTTTCCAAATAATGCCACATTTTGAGGTTAACGTAGGATTTTGGGGAGAAGGCAGATAAATTTAGAATAGTGGTAAAGGCAAGTGGCAGATCTATATGTGTATCATTTCCCATGTATAGACGTATAGTGTTTATATATATATATATATATGCACATCTATGTGTATAAAAGCCTGAAATCAGCTATTAATTTTTACAAACCACATCGTTAATTGTAGTAACTTCTGAGTAGGAGGCTGAATTTTAGAGAAACTTTGTAAAGGGGAAAATTGTGATTGATATGTATTTTTAGATTTTTTACAACAAGAACACATGCACTATTTTCTTTTTTTTTT
>NW_022168427.1:0-1153 GCF_008728515.1 Papio anubis
CGCCACCTCGCCCGGCTAGTTTTTTGTATTTTTTAGTAGAGATGGGGTTTCACTGTGTTAGCCAGGATGGTCTCGATCTCCCGACCTCGTGATCCGCCCCTCTCGGCCTCCCAAAGTGCTGGGATTACAGGCTTGAGCCACCGCGCCCGGCAAAAAAAAATCTTAAACCAAGAATTTAATATCCAATCAAACTAAGCCTCGTCAGTGAAGGAGAAATAAGATCCTTTTCAGATAAGCAAATGCTAAGGGAGTTTATTACCACCAGGCCTGCCTTACAAGAGATCTTGAAAGGAGCACTAAATATGAGAAGGAAAAACCACTACCAGCCAATCCAAAAATACACCCAGATACACAGACCAGTGACACTATAATGCAACCACACAAACAAGCTGGCATAATAACCAGCTTACAACACAATGACAGGATCAAATCCACACATATCAATACTAACCTTGAATGCAAATGAGCTAAATGCCCCATTTAAAAAGGCAGAGTGACAAGCTGGACAAAATAGCAAGACCCAATGGTAGGCTCTCTTCAAGAGACCCATATCACACACAGTGACACCCATAGGCTCAAAATAAAGGAATGAAGAAAAATCTACCAAGCAAATGGAAATAAGAAAAAAGCAGGGGTTGCAATCCTAATTTCAGACAAAACAGACTTTAAACCAATAAAGATCAAAAAACAAGACAAAGAAGGGGCATTACATCAGTGTATTAGTCCATTCTCATGCTGCTATGAAGAAATACCTGAGACTGGGTAATTTATAAAGAAAAGAGGTTTAATTGACTCACAGTTCTGCAGCATTGCTGGGGAGGCCTCAGGAAACTTACAATCATGGCAGAAGACACCTCTTCACAAAGTGGCAGGGGACAGAATGAGTCCCAGCAGGGGAAATGCCAGACACTTATAAAACCATCAGATCTAATGAGAACTCACTATCATGAGAACAGCATGGGGGAAACCACTCCCAAGATTCCATTACCTCCCACCGGGTTCCTCCCGTGAAACGTGGGGATTCTGGGAACTACAGTTCAAGATGAGATTTGGGTGGGGACTCAGAACCAAACCATATCAATCAATAAAGGGTTCACTTCCAACAAGAAGACCTAACTATCCTAAATATATATCCACCCAACACAGGAGCACA
>NW_022168428.1:0-1152 GCF_008728515.1 Papio anubis
CTCACCACAGCGGACAGACTGGGTGCTCTTATGATCCCTGCTTTTCACAGTAGGAAGTGGGGCACAGAAAGCTAAAACAAGTGGTGGCGTCAGGATTTAGATGAAGGCATTGGGTTTTGGACTCGTGCTCTCGCAGACCAGTTGAGGGCAATTGACTTGGGCGTATTCCACAGGGTTACCTCCATCCTGGGGGTCACCCCTTGCTGTCTGTCCTCAGACCCCTCCTCCATATTTCCGTCTCTTCACTCTGGAGTTATCTCTGAAATGCCAGGAGAGGTGCATTGAGGTGAATTGGCGTAGTCCTTGAAGTATTCCTGGCCTGTTTCTCAGGGGGTGGAGTCAGGAGGTAATTCTGAAGCACTGGGAGGAGAGCGTGGATGCAGTGGGGCTTCCCAGGGGGGCACTTAGGACACTGTGCATTCAGGGACCTGGGGCTGTGCCTTGGGATCCAGAGAGTGCTGAGGGCAGCCTTGCTTCTGGAAAAGGTGAGGAAGCCCTTCCCTTCCTTCTGATTCCCAAGTTGTGGAACCCAAGCAGATCCATTATTGCCCCAGCTAAACTCCGTTATGGATGGTTCTTTTTTTTTTTTTTTTTTTTTTTGAGACTGAGTCTGGCTCTGTCGCCCAGGCTGGAGTGCAGTGGCCGGATCTCAGCTCACTGCAAGCTCCGCCTCCCGGGTTTACGCCATTCTCCTGCTTCAGCCTCCCGAGTAGCTGGGACCATAGGCGCCCGCCACTTCGCCCGGCTAGTTTTTTTTTGTATTTTTTAGTAGAGACGGGGTTTCACCGTGTTAGCCAGGATGGTCTCGATCTCCTGACCTCGTGATCCACCCGTCTCGGCCTCCCAAAGTGCTGGGATTACAGGCTTGAGCCACCGCGCCCGGCCTGGATGGTTCTTTTAAGAGAATGAGCTGGGCCAGGGGTGGAGTAAGGCAAGGGGAGGGAGCGCATTAGGACAAATACCTAATGCATGTGGGGCTTCAAACCTAGATGACAGGTTGATAGGTGCAGCAAACCACCGTGGCACGTGTATACCTGTGTAACAAACCTGCACGTTCTGCACATGTATCCCGGAACTTAAAGTAAAATTAAAAAAAAAAAATTTTAAAAAAGAGAAAGAGCCACCTGGGAATCCTCAACACTGTGTATAATT
>NW_022168429.1:0-1152 GCF_008728515.1 Papio anubis
TCATCAGGCCTTAAAAGAAAGACAACAGGATGATTTCAGACAAAGTCATTCTGCAAGAGCTATGACTAGAAGTTTCAAAAATGAGCCATAATAGAGAAAAAAAAAAAAAAAAGCTTTACAAGTGAGTATTAATTGAAATGCCAGTAAAGAGCAGGGGCTTTTAACAATGAGGATGATTCAACACATGGACTTCAGTCAGTCACCTTTCCCAGCTTTCCCAGAGAGTCTCACGAACCAATGTTATGGAGGTCCCCATGGGGACTCAACAATATGAGTTTCAACTAACTGAGATGTACAGGGCTACTGGCTCTTCTGAACACCTAATTTGCCAAGAAAACTGACCCCTTCAGAACCCTTAACATTGTACCACACATCAGGACTCAGACTAATAGCTGGTATCGGGTGATTTCAGTGGACCTCATATAACATGAGGAGGGCAGTGGTTATTTTACTATATATGAATTTGCCTTCCTTTTTGGTTACGTTTCCACATAAAATATTATTTAAGGATTTTCAAAGTGTTTTCATCAGAGTCAGGAAGTTCTTCCATAATATGGCTCTGGATCAAGCAACTTATTTAACTCAAAAAAGGTGAAGCAAAGTGCAGCTCATACTCTTGTCATGTGCACAGGTGCACCTTTCCCAATAGACAGGGAAAAAACCATTATCCGTCAAGCAAAGCTGGCACATAAACCCTTGTGCTAGTGAATTGCTGTGCTGTCAGATGTGGTGGAGGCTCTGAAACACTAACTGTGATTGGTGCTTTTACTCCCATAAACAGAATATTTATATCTTGAAAATGAGCTGTAGGCTCATCATTGTTATGTCAACTGAACAGCTTGAAATAGTCGATTTCTATTTTCTCAGGGTTGTGGTTTTCTGATGGATGGTTCTGAATCCAAAGAGTTGACATAACAATTGTTTAATTAAATTGGAAGAAACGATATGATAAGCATGTGACCATTTATACTTAATATAATACTGGAAAAGTTGTCAACACAGGGCATTAGGGTGTGTGTTGGGGCTGTAGATCTAGCCCATATAAAGCAAGAGCAAACAGAATTGATTTTACGTATTTTAGAGAGGAAGTACAGAAAATATGGACCCTAGGGGACCTTCTGGAATGTTTCTATCAATTGCCATTTCCACTGG
>NW_022168430.1:0-1152 GCF_008728515.1 Papio anubis
AGTGAGACTCCGTCTCAAAATAAAATAAAAATAAGGTAATACACGAAAAACTTGACTTATACACCTTAAATGGGTTTGCTGTATGGTTTGCAAATTATATCCCGATGAAGCTGTTTTCAAATAACAGCGGTTGCCTGCTTTCTCTGTTGGACCGAATTGGTCTAAACCTTGCACTGTGAGGCGGAATTCCCTGCAGGTCACCTGGGTGTGATGAAAGGGGATCCGTACGCCAAGTCCCAAGTTCACGCCAACGTTCTGAAAAGAGACTCAAAACACAGGCCCTCAGGGGACAGTCTGAGCCCAGAGTGGGAGGGAGGTTAAACTTTGACCAGTTACTGCTTTGCCCTATTGGACTCTAGAGTCTCAGATACAAGGTAAATTTTTTAAGTAATTGATATTAAGATGGAATTACGGCCAGGTGCAGTGGCTCAAGCCTGTAATCCCAGCACTTTGGGAGGCCGAGACCATCCTGGCTAACACGGTGAAACCATGTCTCTACTAAAAAATATAAAAAACTAGCCGGGCGCGGTGGTGGGCTCCTGTAGTCCCAGCTACTTGGGAGGCTGAGGCAGGAGAATGGCGTGAACCCGGGAGGCGGAGCTTGCAGTGAGCTGAGATCCGGCCACTGCACTCCAGCCTGGGCGACAGAGCGAGACTCCGTCTCAGGAAAAAAAAAAAAGGATGGAATTATGTTGGTCCTGGATTTATGGCAGCCTCTCCTAGAAGGCAAGTCTTTGTCAGCGACCTTCAGGAGGGTAGATTGGGGGAAACGGGTGATTGATGGCGGGCGATTAGGACTCAAGATCCCACCCAAGTTGAACCCAAGATACTTTTTCCTAGAAAAAGATTAAAAAATGCTACTCTGCTGGGACATCACAAAGATCAGGAAGCAAAAAACACAAAAACGGCTGGGCATGGTGGTTCGTGCCTGTAATCCCAGCACTTCAGGAAGTCGAGGCGGGCGGATCACTTGAGCCCAGGAGTTCAAGATCAGCCTGACTGGCTGGGCAAAGTGGCTCACGACTGTAATGCCAGTACTTGGGGAGGCTGAGGCAGGCAGATCACCTGAGGTCAGGAGTTTGAGACTACCCTGGGCAACATTGTGAAATCCTGTCTCTACTAAAAATACAAAAATTAGCCAGGTGTGGCAGC
>NW_022168431.1:0-1152 GCF_008728515.1 Papio anubis
TACCAGAATCTCTGGGACACATTTAAAGCAGTGTGGAGAGGGAAATTCGTAACACTAAATGCCCATAAGAGAAAGCAGAAAAGATCTAAAATCGACAGCCTAACATAACAATGAAAAGCACTAGAGAAGCAAGAGCAAACAAATTCAAAAGCTAGCAGAAGGCAAGAAATAACTAAGATCAGAGTAGAACTAAAGGAGATAGAGACACAAAAACCCCTTCAAAAAATCAATGAATCCAGGAGCTGGTTTTTCGAAAAGATCAACAAAATTGATAGACCGCTAGCAAGACTAAGAAAGAAGAAAAGAGAGAAGAATCAAATAGACATAATAAAAAATGATAAAGGGGGTATCACCACCAATCTCACAGAAATACAAACTACCATCAGAGAATACTATAAACACCTCTATGCAAATAAACTAGAAAATCTAGAAGAAATGGATAAATTCCTGGACATATACACCCTCCCAGGACTAAACCAAGAAGAAGTTGAATCCCTGAATAGACCAATAACAGGCTCTGAAATTGAGGCAATAATTAATAGCCTACCAACCAAAAAAAGTCCAGGACCAGACGGATTCACAGCCGAATTCTACTAGAGGTACAAAGAGGAGCTGGTACTATTCCTTCTGAAACTATTCCAATCCATAGAAAAAGAGGGAAAGCTCCCTAACTCATTTTATGAGGCAAGCATCATCCTGACACCAAAGCCTGGCAGAGACACAACAAAAAAAGAGAATTTTAGACCAATATCCCTGATGAACATCCATGCAAAAATCCTCAATAAAATACTGGCAAACCGAATCCAGCAGCACATCAAACACCTTATTCACCAAGATCAAGTGGGTTTCATCCCTGGGATGCAAGGCTGGTTCAACATACACAAATCAATAAACGTAATCCAGCATATAAATAGAACCAACGACAAAACCACATGATTATCTCAATAGATGCAGAAAAGGCCTTTGACAAAAGTAAACAGCCCTTCATGCTAAAAACTCTCAATGAACTAGGTATTGATGGAATGTATCTCAAAATAGTAAGAGCTATTTATGACAAACCCACAGCCAATATCATACTGAATGGGCAAAAACTGGAAGCATTCCCTTTGAAAACTGGCACAAGACAGGGATGCCCTCTGTCACCACTCCTAT
>NW_022168432.1:0-1152 GCF_008728515.1 Papio anubis
TGTAAAGTGATGATTGAGGTTGACATTATCTCAGTATTAACAATTTAAGTTAGTTAAAAGATTCTGTTAAACAACAATTGTAGACATGATTATTCAATTTAGCTTTATGTTTGAAATGTTGATGTCCATCTAATCCTGGTGTCTTCCTCTAGCTCTGGACTTCTTTGCTGAGCTACATACAATTGTGCTTTGCCCACCCTGCTAACTTCCTACCTCCCAGCTTCTATTACAAATATGCTCGAAGGGGTTACTCCAGAAGTCTTCCTTGTTCTGCCAGTTTGGTGTCACTTTGCTATGTACATGAAAGTGATATCACCGTTCACCTTATATTGTCAATTTACTGAGTGCAAGACAAATACACAGTTGGCTATTCCCCTACCTGCTTCTTTCTTCCTGGCAGCATGTGGAATCTTTAATGGAACCATGCCCTCTCTCCTTCAGCCTGTTTTCACCCTTTAACTACAGAAGCCCTCAAAATCATCTCTGGAGAAAGGCACGGGCCTGTCTCCCTGGTGCATTCTTCACCTTGGCAAAATAAACTTCCAAATTGATTGAGACCTGTTTCTGATTCCTTTGGATTTACCAATTTGGTGACCAAGGGAATGGACTCTGAGTGGAGGGGGCCCCGATCATTGACAAACCTCCTAAGGCTGCTATGTTCCAGCTTGAGGTATCTTCATTGCTGAAACCAATAGAACAATTTGCTGAGGTCAGGGAGATCCCCCTGCAGAGAATCCCTGATTTCTCAATATTTGGTTAATATCTGAGGTTTGTTTTGTTGTGAAATCTTTTTCTGTTGTATATTATATAACGTATCTGGAGTCTCAGTTGCTTCCAACAAAAAAGGTGAATTTTCTGCTCTATGAAAATGTAGAGCAGCAACTCCTTTTTGGAGTCTCAGCTCACTTCTCTCAGGGAAGGTGAGTGTGAGTCTTTCCTGCTTCTAGGATGGTAGAGAGCTGTGTTCAGCCTGGGCCCCATTCCTAAGCATGTATCTCAATTGTGGTTTTGTCTTGGAAATTATCTTTAATAGCTAGAAGTTAAGGTTAACAACCAACTGGTGTTAGTTTATGTTTATCACTAGAACATCCAGTAATCGTATAAATTGCGCAATTGTTTCTTTGCTTTACTGTTTCTGTTGTTGTTATTTAT
>NW_022168433.1:0-1152 GCF_008728515.1 Papio anubis
CTCACCACAGCGGACAGACTGGGTGCTCTTATGATCCCTGCTTTTCACAGTAGGAAGTGGGGCACAGAAAGCTAAAACAAGTGGTGGCGTCAGGATTTAGATGAAGGCATTGGGTTTTGGACTCGTGCTCTCGCAGACCAGTTGAGGGCAATTGACTTGGGCGTATTCCACAGGGTTACCTCCATCCTGGGGGTCACCCCTTGCTGTCTGTCCTCAGACCCCTCCTCCATATTTCCGTCTCTTCACTCTGGAGTTATCTCTGAAATGCCAGGAGAGGTGCATTGAGGTGAATTGGCGTAGTCCTTGAAGTATTCCTGGCCTGTTTCTCAGGGGGTGGAGTCAGGAGGTAATTCTGAAGCACTGGGAGGAGAGCGTGGATGCAGTGGGGCTTCCCAGGGGGGCACTTAGGACACTGTGCATTCAGGGACCTGGGGCTGTGCCTTGGGATCCAGAGAGTGCTGAGGGCAGCCTTGCTTCTGGAAAAGGTGAGGAAGCCCTTCCCTTCCTTCTGATTCCCAAGTTGTGGAACCCAAGCAGATCCATTATTGCCCCAGCTAAACTCCGTTATGGATGGTTCTTTTTTTTTTTTTTTTTTTTTTTGAGACTGAGTCTGGCTCTGTCGCCCAGGCTGGAGTGCAGTGGCCGGATCTCAGCTCACTGCAAGCTCCGCCTCCCGGGTTTACGCCATTCTCCTGCTTCAGCCTCCCGAGTAGCTGGGACCATAGGCGCCCGCCACTTCGCCCGGCTAGTTTTTTTTTGTATTTTTTAGTAGAGACGGGGTTTCACCGTGTTAGCCAGGATGGTCTCGATCTCCTGACCTCGTGATCCACCCGTCTCGGCCTCCCAAAGTGCTGGGATTACAGGCTTGAGCCACCGCGCCCGGCCTGGATGGTTCTTTTAAGAGAATGAGCTGGGCCAGGGGTGGAGTAAGGCAAGGGGAGGGAGCGCATTAGGACAAATACCTAATGCATGTGGGGCTTCAAACCTAGATGACAGGTTGATAGGTGCAGCAAACCACCGTGGCACGTGTATACCTGTGTAACAAACCTGCACGTTCTGCACATGTATCCCGGAACTTAAAGTAAAATTAAAAAAAAAAAATTTAAAAAAAGAGAAAGAGCCACCTGGGAATCCTCAACACTGTGTATAATT
>NW_022168434.1:0-1152 GCF_008728515.1 Papio anubis
TTTTGTGTGTTTTTAGTAGAGACGGGGTTTCGCCGTGTTAGCCAGGATGGTCTCGATCTCCTGACCTTGTGATCCGCCCGTCTCGGCCTCCCAAAGTGCTGGGATTACAGGCTTGAGCCACCGCGCCCGGCCGTCTTCTAATTCTTTAAAGATCTACATTTTCCCTTATTTATTTAGAAGTCCTTTTTGTTTACGTTTATTATGGACAAATTTAAGCATATACAAAAGTGGTTTATTATTGCTGTTTTTTTTTTTTTTTTTTGGAGAGGGTCTCACTCTGTTGCCCAGATTGGAGCGCGGTGGTGCGCTCAAGCGATGCTCCGGCCTCAGCCTCCCAAGTAGCTGGGACTACAGGCGCCAGCCACCATGCCCGGTTAATTTTTTATTTTTGTAGAGACAGGGTTTTGCCATCTTGTCCAGGCTGGTCTCCAACTTCTGAGCTCAAGCAATCTGCTCGTCTTGGCCTCCCAAAGTATGGAATTACAGGCATGACCCACTGAGCCTTGCCTGTTATTGCTATTTTAAAAAGAATTAATACATATTAAAAATCTTTTTCAGTTCTAATTTTGAATACGGTAAATATCAATAACAATATCATAAGTAAAGCTTTTCAGTGTGTTCAGTACTTTTTAAGAGTATAAAGGGGTTTATACTCTTAAAAAGTTGAGAGATTTTTTCAAATTGAGATTTAAAAAAATTGGGAATCACTAATCTAGAAGAACTGTTACAAATCATCACGCCCACATGTGCTCACCCTTAGAGACCTGGATTCAATCCATTTGGGGCCTGAGCGAAGGGACTTGTGTAAAATTTCCCCAAGTGATTCCAAAGTGCAGGCTGAGTTGAGAACCTCTGCTGTAAACTGGAGAGATCCCAGTAAGAAATAAGCAGCTGGGCACAGTGGCTCATGCCTGTAATCCCAGCACTTTGGGAGGCCAAGGCGGGTGGATCACATGACGTCAGGAGTTCGAGACCAGCCTGGTCAGCATGGTGAAACCTTGTCTCTACTAAAAATACAAAAAAATTAGCTGGGTGTGGTGGCACATTTATGGCATCCTAGCTACTGGGGAGGCTGAGGCAGGAGAATCACTTGAACCCGGGAGGCGGAGATTGCAGTGAGCCGAGATCATGCCACTGCACTCCAGCCTGGTA
>NW_022168435.1:0-1152 GCF_008728515.1 Papio anubis
TTGTATCTTTGTTCTCATTGGTTTCAAAGAACATCTTTATTTCTGCTTTCATTTCTTTATGTACTCAGTAGTCATTCAGGAGCAGGTTTTTCAGTTTCCATGTAGTTGAGCGGTTTCGATTGAGTTTTAGTCCTGAGTTCTAGTTTGATTGCACTGTGGTCTGAGAGACAGTTTGTTATAATTTCTTTTCTTGCACATTTGCTGAGGAGTGCTTTACTTCCAGTTATGTGGTCAATTTTGGAATAAGTGCAATGTGGTGCTGAGAAGAATGTATATTCTGTTGATTTGGGGTAGAGAGTTCTGTAGATGTCTATTAGGTCTGCTTGATGCAGAGATGAGTTCAATTCCTGGATATCCTAGTTAACTTTCTGTCTTGTTGATCTGTCTAATGTTGACAGTGGGGTGTTGAAGTCTCCCATTATTATTGTGTGGGAGTCTAAGTCTCTTTGTAGGTCTCTAAGGACTTGCTTTATGAATCTGGGTGCTCCTGTATTGGGTACATACATATTTAGGATAGTTAGCTCTTCCTGTTGAATTGCTCCCTTTACCATTATGTAATGGCCTTCTTTGTCTCTTTTGATCTTTGATGGTTTAAAGTCTGTTTTATCAGAGACTAGGATTGCAACCCCTGCTTTTTTTTGTTCTCCTTTGCTTGATAGATCTTCCTCCATTCCTTTATTTTGAGCCTATGTGTGTCTCTGCACGTGAGATGGGTCTCCTGAATACAGCAAACTGATGGGTCTTGACTCTTTATCCAGTTTGCTAGTCTGTGTCTTTTAATTGGACCATTTAGTCCATTTACATTTAAGGTTAATATCATTATGTGTGAACTTGATCCTGTCATTATGAATTAACTGGTTATTTTGCTCGTTAGTTGATGCAGTTTCTTCCTAGCATCGATGGTCTTTACATTTTGGCATGTTTTTGCCATCATCTCTGCCCAAAATCTCCTTAAGCTTATAAGCAACTTCAGCAAAGTCTCAAGATACAAAATTAATGTGCAAAAATCACAAGCATTCTTATACACCAGTAACAGACAAACAGAGAACCAAATCATGAATGAACTTCCATTCACAATAGCTTCAAAGAATATAAAATACCTAGGAATCCAACTTACAAGGGATGTAAAGGATCTCTTCAAGGAGAACTACA
>NW_022168436.1:0-36087 GCF_008728515.1 Papio anubis
TTTTGTTTTGTTTTGTTTTGTTTTGTTTTTTAAGACAGAGTCTCGCTCTGTTGCCCAGGCTGGAGTAAGAGGCATGATCTCAGCTCACTACAACCTCCGCCTCGCCTCCCAGGTTCAAGTGATTCTTGTGCCTCAGCCTCCTGACTAGCTGGGATTATAAGTGCACGCCACCATGTCTAGCTAATTTTTATATTTTTAGTAGAGACAGGGTTTTGCCAGGTTGACCAGGCTGGTCTGAAACTCCTGGCCTCAAGTGATCCGCCCACCTCAGCCTCTCAGAGTGCTGAGATTACAGGCGTGAGCCACTGTATCTGGCCAGAAATTTTTTAATTGTCAGTTTATCCTGCCTCCCCACTAAACAACAAACTCAATAAATGTTCATTGAATTAATGATAATATACTTTTTTTTTTTTGGCAAATTCTTAGAGCTGCATTGTTTTGCCATAAAAATAAGATTTATTTCATGGCGTTGGTTCTGTCTTAAGAATTTTCTAAGCTAGACTGAACAATCCCTAGAGAAGCCAGGTTACTTGGGGAATTGCCCTTCATTTGCTGTTTTGACTACATGTTAGACATAGATACATGTTCATTTTCCCTTTATTTGCATTCACCTGACGCACGTTGAATTTTTTTGTCAGGCTAGGCATGGTTGCTCATGCCTATAATCCCAGCACTTTGGGAGGCTGAGGCAGGCGGGTCATTTGAGGTCAGGAGTTCTACTAAAAAATAAAAAATTTAGCTGGGTGTGGTGGCACACACGTGTAATCCCAGCTACTCGGGAGTCTGAGGCAAGAGAATCACTTGAACCCAGGAGGCTGAGGTTGCAGTGAGTCAAAATCATGCCACTGCACTCCAGCCTGGGTGACAGGACAAGAGTGTCTCAAGGAAAAAAAAAATTTTTTTATATATATAATTGAGATAAACATTTATGTACAGTGAAATGTATACATCTTAAGTTGACTATTAGATGAGTTTTGATAAATGTATTTACAGGTATAATGACCACAGCAGTGAAGATACAGACATATGTTGTTAATTTCCCAATGTTTAGGGACATTTCTAGATAATCTTAATTGTTACTGGTTTCTAATTTAAGTCTGTATTAATTATAGTCAGAGAATACACTCTGTAATATTTCAGTGATTTGTAATTTATTGAGACAAGTTTTATGGCCTGTCATATGGTCTATCTTATTGAATGTTCTTATATGTACTGGAAAAAGGATTTTTTTTTACAGTTGTTAGGTATACTAGTTAACATGTTTGATAGCATTCTCAAATCTTACATAGCCTGGCCAGGCACAGCGGCTCATGCCCATAATCCCAGCAGTTCAAGAGGTGGATGTGGGAGGATCACTTGAGGCCAGGAGTTCAAAACCATCCTGGTCAACATAGTTGAAACCCTGTCTCTACAAAAGAAGAAAATTTTTTTTGAAAATTAGCTGAGCATGGTGCCATACACCTGTAGTTCCAGCTACTCAGGAGACTGAGGCAGAGGATTGCTTGAGCCCACGAGTTCAAGGCTGCAGTGAGGCATGATTGTGCCACTACATTCCAGCCTGGGCAACAGAACAAGACTCTGTCTGTCTCAATAAACAACAACAACAACAACAACAATAAAACACCTTATATATCCTTTTTTGTCCAGTTCTGTCAGTTACTGAGAAGGGGATATTGAAATCTACAACAGCAAAGATGTATTGTTCGCTTTGCTGATTAGTTCTGTCAACTGTTACTTCTTGTGTTTTGAAGTTATGTTAGTAAGTGTGTACATATTTAGAACCATTATGTCTTCATTATCTGTTGGCTTTTTTATGTAAAGAACTGCCCCTCTTGGGCTGGGTGCAGTTGCACACGTCTGTATTCCCAGCACTTTTGGGAGGCCAAGGCAAGGCAGGCTGATTGCTTGAGCCCAGGAGTTGAGACCTGCTTGGGTAACATGACGGAACCCTGTCTCTACAAAAAAACAGAGGAATTAGCCCAGTGTGGTAGTCCCAGCTACTTGGGAGGTTGAGCTGGGTGGATTGCTTGGCCCAGGAGGTTGAGGCAGCAGTGAACAAAGATCATGCCACCGCACTCCATCCTGGGCAACAGAGCGAGACCCTGTCTCAAAAAAAAAAAAGAAAAAGAAAGAAAAAAGAAATGTCCCCGTATCCAGAGTTAATCATTGCTGAGTGTTAGCCTTATACAAGCTGCTCTGCTATTACCAAAGCTAAAGTCTGCACTGAACTTATAGGGGTAAAAATTAAATTCCTTTGACTACACATTAGACATAGATACATGTTCATCTTCCGTTTCTTTGCATTCACCTGACGCACGTTGAATTTCCGATAAAGGAAATAAAACTGATTATCGTGAAATAATCTCTGACCCCTTCTGAGTTCTTGCTGTGCAAGTCAGTCATAATTCAGAAGTTGTGCTGGTATTCAGGACTTTCCGAGGTAAATTTCACAGTGTAGTCACTGTCTTGGAAAACATTGAGAATCACAGTCTTATATGCCTGTTATTACCATTGTGTGTTTGTTCAGCTGTGTATGTTTGTAAGCAGAACTATTTTTTATTTTTGCATTGTACTCATTTGATTTGACAAAATCATGCCTTTTTACCAGAAGATACACAGAAGTCTTTCTGTATATAAGGTATATATTTATCAGTACTAAAGGTACCATGTAGTTCTGCTTTTCTATATACAGAGATGTTTCCTAGCTTTCTGCTAATCTGCTAACTGGCTTCCTCTTCCCCATTCCTTCATTTACTAGATTATAATGCACATCACTTAATAAAAGCTTAAAAGTGGGCTTTCTCTGTTGCTGTTTTCTTTTTAAATAATTGTGAGAGCTTTTACATTTATTATCTGATCATGATTCAAGTGACTAGGCTGTAGCGCCCAAGAAATTTCCTGTGCCTAACCCTTTTGCTCTTTATTTTGATTTAAGCACTTTACCCTAAAGTACTGCTTCTGTCTTACAGAATATTGTTGTCATTTTTACAATAAAACAATCCGTACTAGAACTAGCATAAATAGTAATATCTAACATGATCATTTGTATTATATAGGATATTTAAGTAAAATGTGTTTCATTCCATTCAGTATTTCATAAAAAGACAGCCTCTGAAAAATAGTTTTACTCCTTAGATTTCTCATTCTCTACCCCCCACACACACCCTTTTTTTTTTTTTTTTGAGACAGAGTCTTGCTCTGTCACCCAGGCTGGAGTATAGTGGTGTGAACACGCCTTACTGCAGCCTTGAACTGCTGGGCTCCAGCAATCCTCCTGCCTCATCAGCCTTCCAAATAGCTACAACTACAGGCACCCACTGTCACACCCAGCTAATTATTTATTTTTCCTAGAAATGGGTTTTGCTATATGTTGCCCGGGCTGGTCTCAAACCCCAGGCCTCAAGTGATCCACCAGCCTTGGCCTCCTGGAGTGTTGGGATTACAGGTGTGAGCCATGGTGCTTGGCCCAAATTCTTTTTTTTTTTTTTTAATGCAAAAGTATTACTTTGGTTTTGAAAGTGGTATGGTGTTTAAATTGCTGAAGAAATGATAATGATAGGTGATTACTTTAGCCTTCACCTGGCTTTTCATCTAGGTAGTTTAGCACATTCTTTTAGTGAAGTAATAAGTGTATGATGTCACCTTATTATTTTTTTGAAGTACTGAAAAATGGAAAAAGAAAAGAAAAACCCCTTGATCTTTAAACTTCTAAAATCATTAGTACTTATCATAAAAAGAAGATTTGTTTGAAAGAGAGAAGACTTTATGAGAAAGTAGTGATAGCTGATGGGCATCAGCTCTAACAGATCAGTGAAAGCTTGTGTACATACTAACCATGGAGTTGCAATGATATATATGTATGGGACAATTATTTTATATTGGCTGAAATAGTGTATGTACCTTATGCATTGGTGGTGATCATATCTTTTCCTCATCACTATATCTTCCGTGTCTACCACAGTTGGCTTATAAGCAGGTGGTAATCTTGGACTTTTATCATGTACCTTAATCCATAGGTATCAAGTATGGTGTGCTAGACCACTGTAGGTACTTTGGAAAATAAAAAGTTATGTAAAATATGGTTCCTAACTTCAAGAAACTTATGATATTGTTGGGAAGAAGAGTCACATTCTCATGAAGACTATGCAGTAAAGAATGGGTCATACATGATAAATTCCTAGCAAATGCTGCAGACAGTAAGATACACAGTAATTATTGAGAAGCAAGGCCAGGCATGGTGGCTCACACCTATAATCCCAACACTTTGGGAGGCTGAGGTGGGAGGATTGCCTGAAGGCCAGGTGTTTGAGACCAGCCTGGGCAAAAAAGAGAAAACTTGTGTCTACAAAATAATGAAAAATAAATAAAAATCTAAAAATTAGCTAGCTCTGGTTGACTGTCTGTAGTCCCAGCTATTCAGGAGGCTGAGAGAGGCTGAGATGGGACCGTCACTTGAGCCCAGGAGTTGGAGGTTGCAGTGAGCTATTGGCACACCACTGTACTCCAGCCTGGATGACAGAGCAAGACCCTGATTCAAAAAAATAAATAAAAAGGAGAGAAGCAAAATGAATGCTGGCACAAAGAGATGTATTGAATAATTGAATGAGATCACATATAGTTAGACTGGTCAAGGAATGCTTTGTTTAAAAAACAGCATTATCAGCTGGGCACGGTGGCTCAAGCATGTAATCCCAGCACCTTGGGAGGCCAAGGTGGGTGCATCAACTGAGGTCAGGAGTTCGAGACCAGCCCGACCAACATGGTGAAACTTTGTCTCTACTAAAAATACAAAAATTACCTGGGCGTGGTGGCAGGCACCTGTAATCTCAGCTACTGGGGAGGCTGAGGTAGGAGAATCACTTGAACCTGGGAAGTAGAGGTTGCAGTGACCTGAGATCATGCCATTGCACTTCACCCTGGGCGACAGAGGGAGACTCCATCTCAAAAAAAAACAAAACAAGAAAACAAAACAAAAAAACAGTATCTGAGCTGAACTGAGTGTATTTGATTTGGATAGGTAACTGTTGATGCTTCTAGGAGAGAGAAAAAGTGCTATAGAGGTATGATACAAGACTACCTAGCACATAGTGTAAATACTATGCCATGAATCATTTAAAGTCTTTCATTATTGCCTTCCTAGCAAACACTTCATATATAACATCTAGGTGCTTAGATACTTGTTGAATACAGAAGGAATCTATGTAACAATCCTATGAGTCAACTGCTATTGTTGCTCTGATTTTAGGGAGAAAATCTGAGGCATATAAATTATATAACTTGCCCAGAACTGCCTAAATACTGTCTGCTAGATCCACTTAATATAGCAAGTGTTTAACTTAATTCTCACAATATCCCTATGAAATAGATAAGCATATTCATTTCATTGATATGAAACCAAAGTTTTAGAGGTCAAATAACTTGCTTAAGATTATAACTTGCCGGGTGCGGCGGCTCACGCCTATAATCCCAGCACTTTGGGGAGGCTGAGGCAGAAGGATCCGCAGTCCATCGAGACCATCCCACCAGCTAGCTTTCTGGTGAAACCCGTCTACTAAAAATACAAAATTAGCCAGGCGTGGTAGTGCGCCTGTAGGCCCTCACCAACTACTCGGAGGCTGAGGCAGGAGAATGGCGTGAACCGGAAGTGGAGGAGCTTGCAGTGAGCGAGATAAGCCACTGCACTCCAGCCTGGGCAACAGAGCGAGACTCCGTCTCAAAAAAAAAAAAAAAAAGATTATAACTTAAACTACAATGTGAGCCCAGGTCTATTTAGTTCCAAAATCTGAGCTCTTAAGCCTTATATTATTCTGCCTCTCTCAAGTTTAACCTCACCCCTAATTTATCCTTTTGTGTTTCATATCCTTAACACAGTAAGACTTTATTTTTTATTTTTATTTTATTTTATTTTTTGAGTGAGAGTCTCACTCTGTCACCCAGGCTGGAGTGCAGTGGCACAATCTCGGCTTACTGCAACCTCTGCCTCCAGGGTGCAAGTGATTCCCCTGCCTCGGCCTCTTGAGTAGCTGGGATAACAGGCATGCTCCACCACACCTGGCTAATTTTTGTATTTTTTTAGTAGAGATGGGGTTTTGCCATGTTGGCCAGGCTGGTCTTGAACTCCTGACCTCAGGTAATCTGCTCACCTCAGCCTCCCAAAGTGCTGGGATTACAGGTGTGAGCCACCATGCCAGCCCACAGTAGGACTTCAATATCACTGAATGGTCAGAAATCTATGTATATGATGAATATGAACTGACAGAGAAATTATATTGATCAGGTTTTATTCAGTCATTAATGAACTCAGATATTCATTGATCCCCTCCTGCATGCCTAGTTATGTTATAGGCACTGGGGATACAATAGTGGAACAAAATAACCTAAGTCCATGCCATTATGGAGCTTACATTCTGGTATGGAGAGTTAGACAATTAGTGAAATATAATCCTTAAGGAGGTTATACATTCTATAGAGAAAAATGAGGTAGGGACCAGGCATGGTGGCTCATGCCTGTAATCCCAGCATTTTGGGAGACTGAAGCAGGCAGATCACTTGAGGCCAGGAGTTCAAGATCAGCCTGGCCAACATGGTGAAACCATCTTTACTAAAAATACAAAAATTAGCTGAGGGTGGTGGTGCACACCTGTAGTCCCAGCTACTTGGAAGGCTGAAGCACAAGAATCACTTGAACCTGGGTGGTGGAGGTTGCAGTGAGGCAGAGGTTGCAGTGAGCTAAGACCATGCTACTTCCCTCCAGTCTGGGAGGCAGAGTGAGACTCTGTTTCAAAAAGAAAAAAAAAAAAAAAAATAGAAAAATAAAGTAGGGTAAGAAGGATAAAGACTACTGGTGAAGGGAATGATGATATATTGATGTCTTATAAAAGGAGGGAAAGCCTGTCTGATAAGGTGATATTTGAGCAAAGAACTGAAGGAATTGAGAAAGTGAGCCATTTATACATCTAGGGAAGAGCATGCCAACCTTCAAGTGCAGTGACAAATTCAAAGAAACTTGGCATGTTTAAGGAATAGTAAGGAAATTAGTAAGGTTAAAGTAGAGTGAAGGAAGGGGCATATGATAAGAGAAGAGCTCACAGAGATAGTTATGGAGAACAGTGGTCTAAGACCATGTAGGCAGTAGTGAGGATTTGGCATTTTATTCCCAGTGAGAGGGGAAGCCATTTTCATCAGAGATTTGACAGGATCTCACAATTTAAAAGTAATCAGGCCAGGCACGATGGCTCATACCTTGTAATCCCAGAACTTTGGGAGGCCAAGGTGGGAGGACTGCTTGAACCCTGGAGTTCAAGACTAGCCTGGGCAACATAGGGAGACTGTGTCTCTGCAAAAAAAAAAAAAAAATTGCTGGGCATGGTGGTGTGCGACTGTAGTTCAAGCTACTTAGGAGGCTGAGGTGGGAGGATCAGTTGAGCCCGGATGGATGAGGCTGCAGTGACCCATGATCATGCATGGGAGACAGAGCAAGACCTTGTCTCAAGAAAGGAAAGAAATCACTGGCTCTTGTGTAAAAAATGATCTGTTAAGAGTAATTGAAAAAATAAATATAAATAATAAAATAATAATCTTTTATTTAATACCTTACTACCAAAATTAAGATGGAGATCTAGCAAAAAGTCAGAAGCAGCTGGGCGTGGTGGCTCACGCCTGTAATCCCTACACCTTGGGGAGGCTGAGGCGGGAGGATCACCTGAGGTCAGGAGTTCGAGACCAGCCTGGCCAACATGGCCAAAGTCTCTACTAAAAATACAAAAAGTAGCTTGATGTGGTGGTGAGCGCCTGTAATCCTAGCTACTCCGGGGGTTGAGGCAGGAGAATTGCCTGAACTTGGGAGGCAGAGGTTGCAGTGAGCCACTGCACTCCAGCCTGGGCGAGAACAAAACTCTGTCTCAAGAAAAATAAAAATAAATAAAAGTCAAAAGGCCACAAATAATGAACACTCATATAAGAATTCAGTTATGTATAAAACACTCCTTACTCTGACAACGTTTATTTTCATAATGGAGTTTTTTCTGTAAGTTGGTAAAACTGATTAGCTTAGTTTGCTCTTTGAAGGGCGGTATTTCTGCCTATAAAATACTTAGTTAACTTCATAAGGTAAGAACTGGTAGTCATAGTGATATTATTTTGAAATCTCCTTCTCCAGTGTATCCCTTTACATTAAAATTATCCCTTAAAAAATTTTTAACCCTAAAATAATGAACTAAAATACTCAGCAGAGAGTTTACGGCCGGTAGCAGTGGCTCACGCCTGTCAGCACTGGGAGGCGGGGAAGCGGGTGGATCACCCGAGGTCAGAGATGAGACCATCACAGCTATACGATTGAAACCCGTCTCTACTAAAAATACAAAAAAAATTAGCTAGGCGTGGTGGTGAAGCCTGGAGTCCCAGCTACTCAGTGAGGCAGGAGAAAGGCGTGAACCGGTGAGGCTAGCAGTGAGCCAAGATCTGCCACCACACTCCAGTCTGGGCGACAGAGCAAAACTCCATCTCAAAAAAAAAAAAGAAAGTTTCTACGAGGAGCCATATTCAGCAATGTCATCATCCCTGAACTAATTCCTGTACTAGCTGTCACTGCAACTTAAATATGTCTGTTGCCCCCTAGAAATTACAAATAAAAGTTTCTTGGGGAAAGAAGCTGTTCCAGCAAGGGTGCCCTAGAATGTCTTCTAGAAAGTGATGTCTTTCGTTGAACCATCTGGCTAACTCGTGAAATCCAGTCTCTTCACTAAAAATAAAATTAGCGGTAGAGGCCGAGGTGGGGCGGTAGCCCTGTAGTCCCAGCTACTGGGGAGGCTGAAGAGGCAGGAGAATAGAAGTGAACCGGAGGCTGAGGCCTGCAGTGAGCCGTCGTGCTACTGCAGCTCCAGCCTGGGCGACAGAAACAAAGGCAGCCGTCCTCAAAAGCGTACTCCGTTTATACTAGGCAGCTTAGGTATTATAAAAAATAAGAGCTTTGGAATCTCAGCTCTACGTTTAAGCTTGGTCTGTAAATACTTTCTTTGTAGCCTTAGATTTGTATAAAATGGGGTTATTAACATTTTCCTCACAAGTAAATTACTCTAGTATTAGTGTCTTTCTTCCCCTTATTTGATTTGATTGTTTCATACCACAAATTATTAATACAGCATTGGGTTTCCTTTTTTTTTTTTTTTTGTGAGATCGCAGGCGCTGGAGTGGCGAGATCTCAGCTCACTGCAGCTCAGTCTCAGAGTTCCAACCTGCCTCCCTTCCCGGTATGAGCTACAGGCCGCCACCTGCGCCCAGCTAATTTTTTGTATTTTTTAGTAGAGCGTGGTTTCTGCCCCGTGTGTTAATGGGATGGTCGCATCTCTTGAACTTATGATCGCCAGCCTCCAGCCTCCCAAAGTGCTGCGGTATGGCGTGAGCCACCGTTCTTACCAGCGTTGGTTCTTAACCCTAATGTACACAGTAGAATCGCCAGAGATATTTAAATAGCCAGAATGACTCAGGCTACATATGGCTAGAATCGGTCTTTGAGGTGAGGCCCAAGCTTCTGGTGTTTTGTTTGTTGTTTTAAGCTGAGTAATTCTGATGCCCGGTGGTGTGAGAACCACTGGTCTGGGGAAAGAATTCACACACATAACCTTTCAGAGGAAGCTTTCCTGAGGTATTCCTTTGTAATAACTCAAGTTAAGAATGGGGGAGGGGCCATGGGATCACTTTAACCTATTACTCTTATCTAGCCTTTTTTGTTGTTGTTTTTTCAAACAGTCTCATTCTGTCCCTGAAGCTGGAGTGCAGTGGCGCCATCATAACTTACTATAACCTCCATCTCCTGGGCTCAAGCAGTCCTCCTACTTCAGCCTCCCAAGTAGGGACTACAGGTGTCTACCACCACACCTAATTTTTTAAATTTTTAGTAGAGACGAGTTCTCACTATGTTGCTAGGCTGATCTTGAACCCCTGCACTCAAGTGATCTCCTGCTTTGGGCTCCCAAAGTACTGGGATTACATGCCTAAGCTACAGTGCCCAGGCTGTCACTTTCTTTTCTTTCTTTTTTTTTTTTTGGAGACGGAGTCTCGCTCTGTCGCCCAGGCTGGAACGCAGTGGCCAGATCTCGGCTCACTGCAAGCTCCGCCTCCCGGGTTTACGCCATTCTCCTACCTCAGCCTCCCGGGTAGCTGGGACTACAGGCACCCGCCACCTCGCCCGGCTAGGTTGTTTTTTGTATTTTTTAGTAGAGATGGGGTTTCACCATGTTAGCCAGGATGGTCTCGATCTCCTGACCTCGTGATCTGCCCGTCTCGGCCTCCCAAAGTGCTGGGATTACAGGCTTGAGCCACTGCGCCCAGCCTTTTTTTTTTTTTTTTTTTTTAAAGAGACAATCTTGCTATGTTGCCCAGGCTGGTCTTGAACTCCTACACTCAAATGATCCACCCACCTCAGCTTCCCAAAGTGTTGGGATTATAGGCGTGAGCCACCACACCTGGCCCTGTTGCTTTCTTTAAACACATATTTCTCTGATTCATATACCTACTGGTCAATCTTTTAGTATCTTTCATTCATTCCAATTATATTTGCTTATGTTAATTAAATCCTTTTTTTTAATGTTTTTGGAGATGGAGTCTCGCTCTATCATCCAGGCTGGAGTGCAGTGGCATGATCTTAGCTCACTGCAACCTCTGCCTCCCAGGTTCAAGCGATTCTCCTGCTTGAGCTTTCTGAGTAGCGTTCGCTGCCATGCCTGGCTAATTTTTGTATTTTTAGTAGAGACAGTTTCACCATGTTGGCCAGGCTGGTCTTAAACTCCTGACCTCAGGTAATCCACCTGTGCTGGGATTACAGGCGTGAGCCACCACGCCCAGCCATTAAATCCTTTTCTAATATTTAATTGAAGATACTCTTCATTGGCTTTTTTGTTGTTGTTATATTTTTGTTTTTTAATTTATTTTATTATTATTTTTTTTTGAGACGGAGTCTTGCTCTGTCGCCCAGGCTGGAGTGGTGCAGTGGCGCAGTCTTGGCTCACTGCAAGCTCCACCTCCTGGGTTCACGCCATTCTCCTGCCTCAACCTCGGGAGTAGCTGGGACTACAGGCACCTGCCACCATGCCTGGCTAATTTTTGTTTGTTTGTTTTATTTTTAGTGGAGACGGGGTTTCACCATGTTAGCCAGGCTGGTCTGAATCTCCTGACCTTGTGATCTGCCCACCTCAGCCTCCCAAAGTGCTGGGATTACAGGCGTGAGCCACCACGCCCAGCAGGCGTTTGTTTATTATCAAGTTGAAGTTTATCTAATTCAGTCAGAGTTTTCCCTCACTGTAACCGTGTTATGCGTGTAAATTTGAAATCCTTTTTATACTTCTTTTTCCATTAGAACTGAATAAATTGATTTCTTTTTTTGCTCTGTTTTTGAGGTCAGGAGGATTCAGTGGGTGTAAGTATTGCCAGATTTTCTTTGACTTAATATGAAAATAAGCTCTCTCAAGTCTGTGTTGGTCTGCTAAGTAATATTGTGGATAGTTATACCCAAAGAATTAATCTGACAATTCACATTTAATAGGTACCCAAAACAGCTAGCAAGTAAAGGCACTAATACAAACATTTGTACTGCACTTTTTGCCTTTTTTTTTTTTTTTTTGGAGACAAGAGTTTCGCTCTTGCAATGGTGTGATCTTGGCTCACTGCAACCTCTGCCTCCCAGGTTCAAGCGCTTCTCCTGCCTCAGCCTCCCTAGTATCTGGGACTACAGGCACAAGCCACTACACCCAGCTTTTTTTTTTTTTTTTTTTTGTATTTTTAGTAGAGACAGGGTTTCCCCATATTGTTCAGGCTAGTCTTGAACTCCTGACCTCAGGTCATCTGCCTGCGTCGGCCTCCCAAAGTGCCGGGATTACAGCCATGAGCTACTGTGCCCGGCCACTTTTTGCTTTCTAATGTGTTTTCACACCGTTAATTATTGTTTTAGCTAACATTTTGAAAAATATCTACTGCATGTCAGATACTGGGACAACAAAGATAAAATGAGAACCTTGCTCTCCAGAAGTTTAAAGTCTAGAGGGAAAGAGAAGTAAAAATAGGTTATTACAATCAGTGCAATAAATACTCTGAAAGAAGAACTACTGGTGCTACTTGGGGTATATATTTTAGTGCCGGGCCTGGTAACTCATGCCTGTGATCCCAACACTTTTGGGAGGCCAGGAGTTTGAGACCATGGCAATATAGCAAGACCCCCATCCCTACAAAAAATAAAAGAATTAGCTGGGTGCCTTGGCACATCCCTATGGTCCTAGCTACTCAGGAGGCTGAGGCAGGAGGATTGCTTGAACCTGGAGTTCAAGGCTATCGTGAGTTATGATCACATTTTCATTGCACTCCAGCCTGGCAACAGCAAGATACTGTCTCTATTTTTTAAAAAGATTTTATTGGACAGGAGGGAGAAGACTTAAGGAACTGGGGAGTGAGTTAGAGAAGCTTTTTAAGGAGTTATCAGGGAATGGGTCCTGAAGGATAAGTGTCAGCTAGGCAGATTGAGCTGGGAGGGTATTCCAAGGAGAAGCAGCATCATTGTGTCCTTTGAACTTCACAACTGTATCCCCTTTTTATTCGAATGAATCTAAGAATTAGAGATAGTAAATATCCTTGAGATTACAAAGCTGTAATAATGGGGTAGTTAATACTAGAGTTTCTTTCCGGGCTTGTACTCTATGCTCTTTCTATACACGCATTAAATGCTGTATTAAATTATGGAAAAAGGCTTTTTCCCCTTCTGCCTTACAGCATGTGAAAAGAAGTTTTCCACTCCTCCAGAGTGTTGACAAAAAAAGCGAAACTCTGTAAAATATTTAAAGAGGTCTGTTTGTGAGCGAAAAATACGGATTATGGCCCCCGAGTTGGTCTTTTTTTTTTTTTTTTTTTTTTTTTTGAGACGGAGTCTCGCTCTGTCACCCAGGCTGGGGTGCAGTGGTGCAATGTCCACTCACTGCAACCTCTACCGAGGCACAGTCAAGAGGTTCTGAGAACATCTGCCTAAAGTAATTGGGTTACAGCTTGGTTTTATATATTTTAGGGAAACATAATACCTCAGTCAGTACCTATGATGTATACATTGGTTTGGTCTGGAAGGGTAGGACAACTAAAAGTGGTGGTGGGGGTTGAGGGGAACTTGTAGGTCATAGGTGGATTCAGAGATTTTCTGAGTGTCAGTTGATTGAAAGAGTTATCTAAAGACCTGGAATCAATAGATAGGAGTGTCTGGGCTAAGATAAAAGGTTGTGGAGACCAAAGTTCTTACGACGTAGATCGGGGTCCCCAGCCCCAGGGCCACAGACCAATACTGGTCCGTGGCCTGTCAGGAACTGGGCCACACAGCAGGAGATGAGCAGCGGGTGAGCCAGCGTTACAGCATGAGCTCTGCCTCCTATCAGATCAATGGCAACATTATATTCTCCTAGGAGCACGAACACTATTGTGAACTGCACAGGAGGGATCTAGGTTGCACATTCCTTACAAGAATCTAAGTAATGCCTGATAATCACATATGGTTTCATATGGTTTCATCCCAAAACTATCTGCACCCCAGTCCATGGAAAAATTGTCTTACAGGAAACCAGTCCCTGGTGCCAAAACGGTTGGAGATCGCTAATGTAAATGAAGTCTCATAGTTGGCTGCCCTTAGAAGCAATTTTTTTTTTTTCTTCTTCTTCTTGAGACAGGGTCTCCCTCTGTCTTTCAGACTGGAGTGCAGTGGCATAATCACAGCTCACTACAGCCTCAGCTTCCTGGGCTCAAATGGTCTTCCCACCTCAGTCTCCTGAATAGCTTGGACTACAGGAGCCTACCACCACAACTGGCTAATTTTTTATAGAGACAAGGTCTCCCTGTGTTGCCCAGGCCAGTCTGGAACTCCTGGACTCAAATGATCCAACCACCTCGGCCTCCCAAAGTGCTAGGATTACAAGAGTGAGACACTGCCTGGTGGCGAGTGTTTCTTATTTAGACCTTTAAAAGGTGCTAGACTCTGAGTTATTCTCTTCAGGATTAGGAGGACCTGGAAGGGGAAATATCTACTTATGTAAATAGAAATGTTTTACAGATGCAAGTTTTCTCTTCACAAAATGGCCCTTTGCAGGGCTATTTATGGCAAAAATAATGTTATTTTGGGGTAAGATATTTTGATTTCCTTCTTTATCTGTAATGTGATGCTATAGTAGAGTCAGGTGGCAAATCCTTAGCAGAAGACCCAGGGACAAGATCTCTTAGAGTTCAAGATACAGAAAGTATGCAAAATGGCACCAACTCATTAGCAATTCTCTTATTGCTCTGGAGCCAGAACATGATGGACACAGAGACAAATTCATTGTATTTTATATATCATCAGCTAGGCTCAAATCTCTCACTCTTCCTGGGAGTCAACCCCTCTGCTGAGACTGCAAGCTAAGCCTTCCAGAGACAATAAATAGGACTTCAAGAGACAGAGACAGGCACAAGAGGCACTGCATAGCCCTACTGACCCAGCCTAGCTCCGGAGTTCAGCAGACCATGAGACAATGAAAGGAAATTTAGTAATCTTTTTTCAGATGTCACAGTAATGATTTATTTGGGCAAAAATCACCAATTGATGTTAAAACCTTAAGTGAAAATTTAACAAAGAATAATAAGATGTATACACAATCACAAAGAATCTCCTCTCATACTTATTACTTACAAAAGGAAAGTTGGTTATTTGGCAGTGAAGAAACTTGACCAGCTCTACCTTAATTTTACCAAATGGCTAAAATTCACTTCACCAGTAAGGGCACAAGCCAGCATAAGGTGCCTCCTGATATGATACACTAAGAATCTGGGCACTATCTCTTCTGTAGTATTACTGACAAAAGTAAGGCAAAACTAAACATTAGGAAGCAACAAGCAAATCCAAATTAAGTGACAGTCTACCAGGTAACATTCATGACTTTTCTTTTCTTTCTTTTTTTTTGAGACGGAGTTTTTCACTCTTGTTGCCCAAGCTGGAATGCAGTGGTGCAGTCTCGGCTCACTGCAACCTCTGTCTCCTGGGTTCAAGCGATTCTTCTGCCTCAGCCTCCCAAGTAGCTGGGATTACAGGCATCGGTCACCACATCTGGCTAATTTTTTGTATTTTTAGTAGAAACGGGGTTTCATCATGTTAGCTAGGCTGGCCTGGAACTCCTGACCTTAGGTGATCTGCCTATCTCAGCCTCCCAAAGTGCTGGGATTACAGGCATGAGCCACCATGCCTGGCCCCATGTACTTTTCAACAATGAATAATGACAATAGGAATGGAGAAAAAATAGACTAGTCCGGAAAATATTTAGCAAGTGCCACTCTTGGGCTAGGCATAGTGGCTCACACCTAAAATCCCAGCATTTTGGGAGGCCAAGATGAGAGGATTGCTTGAGGCCAGGAGTTTGTGCCTGAGATTGTGTTCATTATCCTAAGATTGTATCCATTTTCCTTAGACAAAATAGGATTTTTTTTAAGTATGTTCACACTATTGTGCAAAAATCAGTATCCAGAACCCTTTTCATTCTTGTAAAATTGACATTGTGTACCCATTAAATAATAACTCCCCATTTCCCCCTTCCCCAGCCTTTGACAGCCAGCCATTCTACTTTGTGAATTTGATTACTCTAGGTACCTCATATAAGTGAACTCATATAATATTTTTTCCTTTGTGTGTGGCTTGTTTCACTTGCATAATGTCCTCAAGGTTCATCCATATTGTAGTAGGTGTCAGAATTTCTTTCCTTATTAAGGCAGAATAGTACTGCATTTTATGGATATACTGTGTATAATATATAGTATATACTTATATATTATATAGCATGTGGGTTGTTTCCACCTTTTGGCTATTGTCAGTAATGCTGCCATGAACATTGGTATGCAAATATTTGTGTAACCATTGCTTTCAATTCTTTCGAATATATACCCCCAAGTAGAATTGCTGGACCATATGTCAAGGAATGTTAAAATAGATGTTATGAAGCAGTATATGTATATATATAATGAAAATAGGTAGGTATATGTGAATATAACAGTACATGCCGTGGAATACTTTGTTAGTTATATACTTTTCACTAAAGAGAACCTATTTTAATTATTTAAAAGTCTGAAAACTTGTAAACCTAATTTTATTCCATTTTCACAAGCTCCACTCAAAGTAGCCAAACCTTTCCTATGCCTCCCTCTTGAAAAGATTTTCAGTTTTCAAGCTAGCTGATAATAAACCTGGTTTTTGTTTTGTTTTGTTTTGAGACAGAGTCTCACTCTGTCACCTAGGCTGGAGTGCAGTGGCACAATCTCGGCTCACTGCAACCTCTGCCTCCTGGCTGCAAGCGATTCTCCTACGTCAGCCTCCTGAGTAACTGGGATTACAGGCATCCGCCACCACACCCGGCCAATTTTTGTATTTGAAGATGGAGTTTCACCATGTTGGCCAAGCTAGTCGAACTCCTGACCTCAAATGATCCCCCCACCTTGGCCTCCCAAAGTCCTGGGATTACAGGCGTGAGCCACCGCACCCAGCCTAAACCTGGTATTCTTATTAGCCATAAAGATTATGCATCTTGAATAGGCAAGCAGTTTAATAAATATTTCATGTCAGAAGTAAGTTGTAATATTATGGGGACAATTTCTAGATATTCCTAAGTAAGAAAGTTTCAGTTCTGCTGTAATATTTTTAAAAGGTCTCCCCCAACCCCCACACCTTTCCCACCAGTTTTTTATAGTTCCTTTTTAAAGCAGAATTGAGCCTGTGGGTGTTTTGCTCTAGTCCTAGAATTCACTGCAGAATTGTATAACATTTGGCAAAATTCTTTGTTTCGCAAGCCTGCAGGCCCATGAGTTCATTTATCTCTAATAGAGTTATTGTCTCTGGTAGAAATAAAGCTGCGTTTTTTTGTTGTTGTTGTTGTTGTTTTGAGACGGACTTTCACTCTTGTTGCCTGGGCTAGAATGCAGTGACACAGTCTTGACTCACTGCAACCTCCACCTCCCCAGTTCAAGCGATTCTCCTGCCTTACCCTCCCAAATAGCTAGGATTACAGGCATCTGCCACCACACCTGGCTAATTTTTTTTTTTTTGTATTTTCAATAGAGACGGGGTTTCACCATGTTGACCAGGCTGGTCTCAAACTCCTGACCTCAGGTGATCCACCCGTCTTGGCCTCCCAAAGTCCTGGGATTACAGGCATGAGGCACCGCACCTGGATGCTGCTTTTTTTTTTTTTTTTTTTTTTCTTTAAAGACTTTCAGGCCGGGTGCAGTGGCTCACAGCTGTAATCCCAGCACTTTGGGAGGCTGAGGCAGGCAGATCACGAGGTCAGGAGATCGAGACCATACTAGCTAACACAGTGAAACCCCGCCTCTACTAAAAATGCAAAAAATTTGCTGGGCGTGGTGGCCGGTGTCTGTAGTCCCAGCTACTCAGGAGGCTGAGGCAGGAGAATAGCTTGAACCCAGGAGGCAGAGGTTGCAGTGAGCCAAGATCACGCCACTGCACTCTACAAAGCGAGACTCCATCTCAAAAAAAAAAAAAAACTTTATATATAGCAGGTCAGTACTAAACACTTTGCATAATTATTTCCCTGAATTTGCACAATAATCTAGTCAGGCAAGTATACTATTATTTTAAGCCCATTTTACAGATCAGGGAACAGAGGAACGAAGATTGCATGATCTGTCACGTAAGTGACAACCTAGGGCCTAAGCCCAGGTTGTTAACTACTATGCTGTACTGCTATCCACACGTTACCTTTTAGTTTTTTGCTTTTTGCCATTCCACTTAATACCTTTCAATTTCACTATGTGATTTGTATGTCTCTTTAGCCATATTTAAGATAATGGAATTATTGATGGAAGTCTGAGAGCAAACTACTATTTTTAGTGGCTTCCTTTGCCACTAAAAGAATGTGAGAGAAGGCCTTTCTTAGTCTGGCCTCCAGTATATATATCCTTATCCTAATTCTTTTTTTTTTTTTTTTGAGACGGAGTCTCGCTGTGCTCCCAGGCTGGAGTGCAGTGGCGTGATCTCGGCTCACTGCAAGCTCCGCCTCCCGGGTTCACGCCATTCTCCCGCCTCAGCCTCCCAAGTAGCTGAGACTACAGGCGCCCGCCACCACGCCCGGCTAGTTTTTTGTATTTTTAGTAGAGACGGGGTTTCACCATGTTAGCCAGGATAGTCTCGATCTCCTGACCTCGTGATCCACCCACCTCGGCCTCCCAAAGTGCTGGGATTACAGGCTTGAGCCACCGCGCCCGGCCCCTAATTCTTTTACATATTCTATGCTCCAACCAGTCTGGACTACAAAAGCATTCTTAAGTATACCTTGTACTTTTCAATCTCTGAACATGTGTTCAGGAAAATCTTCCCTGTGAAATCTTTCCCACTTTTCCTTTGTCCTCATCTCTACTGAAAGAGAAATGTGCTAAATATACATTCTGACTAGACGGCCAGGTGTTAAAATCATTGAGGCCAAAACTGCATACAGGTATACCTCAGAGATACTGCATTCTGGCTTTAGATCATTGCAATAAAGTGAATATATCAATAAAATGAGTCACATGAATTTTCTGGTTTCCAGTGTGTGTGAGTTATGTTTACACTATACTGTACTCTATTAATAGCATTATGTCTGTAAAAACAATGTACAAATCTGGCCAGATGTGGTGGCTCATGCCTGTAGTCACAGCACTTTGGGAGGCTGAGGTGTGATCACTTGAGGTCAGGGGTTCGAGACCAGGCTGGCCAATACAATGAAACCTTGTCTCCACTAAAAATACAAAATTTAGCCAGGTGTGGTGGCGATGCCTGTAATCCCAGCTACTCAGGAGGCTGAGGTGGGAGAATCGCTTGAACCCGGGAGGCAGAGGTGGTTACAGTAAGCTGAGATAGCACCACTGCACTCCAACCTGGGGGACAGAGCAAAACTCTGTCTCAAAAAATTTAAAAAAAACCAGCAATATACATATCTTAATTTAAAAATACTTTATTGCTAAAAAAATGCTAATGATCATCTGATCATAGCCTTCTGCAAATCATAATCTTTTTGCTGTCAGAGGGTCTTGCCTTGATGTTGATACCTGCTGACTGATCAGGGTAGTAGTTGCTGAAGGCTGGAGTGGCTGTGGCAATTTCTTATAATAATACTATTAATACAATGTAGTTTTCTGCATTGATTGATTCTATCACAAATGATTTCTCTGTAGCATGCAATGCTGTTTCATAGTATTTTACTCATAGTAGAACTTCTTTCAAAATTGGTGTTTCAGGCCAGGCGAAGTGGCACATGCCTTTAATCTCAGCACTTTGGGAGGCCGAGGCAGGCAGATCACCTGAGGTCAGCAGTTTGAGACTAGCCTGGCCAACATGGCGAAACCCCATCTCTACTAAAAATACAAGAATTAGCCTGGTGTGGTAGTGCACACCTGTGGTACCAGCTACTCGGAAGGATGAGGCAGGAGAATCACTTGAACCCAGGAGGCGGAGGTTGTGGTGAGCTGAGATTGTGCCACTGCACTCCAGCCTAGGTGACAGAATGAGACTCCATCTCAAAAAAGAAAAAAAGTGCCACCAGGTGTGGTGGCGCGTGGCTGTAATCCCAGCACTTTGGGACGCCGAGGTGGGTGGATCCCTTGGCTCACGAGTTAGAGACCACCCTGGGTAACATGGCAAAACCTCTTCTCTACAAAAATTTACAAATATTAGCCAGGTGTGGTGGCATGCCCCCGTAGTCCCAGGTACTTGGGAGGCTGAGGTAGGAGGATTACTTGAGCCCGTGAGGTCGAGACCTCAGTGAACCGTGATTGTGCCACTGGCACTCCTGCTTGGGTGACGGAGCAAGACCACATCTCAAAAAAAAAAAAAAAAAAAAAAAAAGATAGGCCTATATCACTATTATAGAGTAAATTTCTATATGAAAAAATAAAAAAATCCCCAAAACACTGTTAAAGTTTGATATAGTGTCACATTGTCAGCTACTAGATTGTTTCTGTAGTCACTATACTTACTATTTGTGATAATAAGTAGATGGTTATTTTCAAGTTTTCAGCTGATATTGGTGAGAGAACACTTTTTTTGACTCAATTTCTATAAAATATGTTTTCCTTCATACCCTGTATTCTTTATGTCTTGATGAAAGGTGATTTATTAATGGACATTGGAGTTTTTCCTGATGCATGAAATTTTGAGCTGACAAAGTTTGTATTCTGCTTTTAATTCATTGTTGAATGCTCATTAAAAAGATCAGAATTGCCTAGCCTTGTATTAAACTTTTAGAAACCCTTGCTGGTTTAAACAAGGTATAATAGTTCACATCTGTAATCCCAGCACTTTGGGATGCCAAGGTGTGAGGATCACTTGAGCCCAGGAGGTCAAGGCTGCAGTGAGCTATGATCATGCTACCGTACTCCAGCCTGGGTGACAGAGCAAGACCCTTTTAAAATGAAGATTTTTTTTTTTTTTTTTTTTTGAGACGGAGTCTCGCTCTGTTGCCCAGGATGGAGGCTCACTGCAGCCTCCGCCTCCCGGGTTCAAGCAGTTCTCCTGCCTCAGCTTCCCTAGTCGCTGGGACTATAGGCATGTGGCACCATGCCCAGCTAATTTTGTGTATTTTTAGTAGAGCTGGGGTTTCACCGTGTTAACCAGGATGGTCTTGATCTGACCTTGTGATCCACCCGCCTCAGCCTCCCAAAGTGCTGGGATTACTGGTGTGAGGCACTGCGCCTGGCCAATATATATATATATATTTTTTTTTTAATTTAAAAAGGGTATAGGAGGCCGGGCAGGGTGGCTCATGCCTGTAGTCCCAGCACTTTGGGAGGCCGAGGCAGACAGATCATGAGGTCAGGAGATTGAGACTATCCTGGCTAACACGGTGAAACCCCGTCTGTAGTAAAAATACAAAAAAGAAATTAGCCAGGCATAGTGGCTAGCGCCTGTAGTTCCAGCTACTCGGGAGGCTGAGGCAGGAGAATGGTATGAACCTGGGAGGCGGAGCTTGCAGTGAGCTGAGATTGCGCCACTGCACTTCAGCCTGGGTGACAGAGTGAGACTCCGTCTCAAAAAAAAAAAAAAAAAAAGGGTATAGGGCTGGGCACCCTGGCTCTTGCCTGTAATCCCAGCACTTTAGGGGCTGAGGCGGGCAGATCACTTGAGGTCAGGAGTTCGAGACCAGCCTAGCCAACATGGTGAAACCCCATCTCTACTAAAGATAAAAAAATTAGCCAGGCTTGGTGGTAGGCACCTGTATTTCCAGCTATTCGGGAGGCTGAGGCAGGAGAATCACTTGAACCTGGGAGACGGTGTTTGCAGTGAGCCAAGATGGCACCACTGCACTCCAGCCTAGGCGACAGAGTGAGACTGTCTCACAAAAAAAATAAAAAATAAATAAAAAGGGTATAATACTCTTTATCTGAAAGTTAAAGGGTTATCTGAAATTAAAGGGTTATCTGAAAGTTAAAAAGTTGTCTGACTAATGCACTGTATTTCTCTATTCATTTAACTTGTATCAGTTTTTTTTTTTTTTAATAGAGTCTGGCTCTGTTGCTCAGGCTGGAGTGCAGGGGCACGGTCTCGGCTCACTGCAAGTTCTGCCTCCTGGGTTCACGCCATTCTCCTGCCTCAGCCTCCCGAGTAGCTGGGACTACAGGCACCTGCCACCATGCCCAGCTAATTTTTTTGTATTTTTTTAGTAGAGACTGGGTTTCACCGTGTTAGCCAAGGTGGTCTCAATCTCCTGACCTCGTGATCTGCCCGCCTCGGCCTCCCAAAGTACTGGGATTACAGGCGTGAACCACCGTGCCTGGCCTACTTACTTTTGTTCATAAAATTAACAGCTTTCACAGTCATTAATTGCTGCATTTAGAATGGTTTTTGTTTGTTTTTTAAAACGAGGTCTCTCTGTGTTGCCAGTGGTCTCAAACTTATGGGCTCAATTGCTTGATTCTCCCATCCCAGCCTCCCAAGTAGCTGGGATTACTAGCTTGTGTCGGCACACTTAGCTAGAATATTTATCTGTGTTTCAAACCTAATGTTCACATATTAATCCAAATGGACCCACCGTATACAGTTAATGTTATATTGATTTGACATGATAGTAATTTGTACGTCTACATGATCTTTCATGGTGTACCAGAAATGGTAAGGTTCTGCAATTCAAAGTTTTATAGCTGATTTGGATTGAATATTGGGGTAAAGCCTGATTTTGGTACATCTTTTAAAAAGCTACTGAACCTTATAGAACCAAGACAATTAGAGTTTTCCCCAATCTTCATACTCCCTGCACCTACCCTATCAGGCTTTTGTCTACCAGATCAAAATTTTGCAGTTTGCTCCTTTATACATTTTTTGTTGTTGTTTTTCCAGACAGAGTTTTGCTCTGTCGCCCAGGCTGCAGTGCAGTGGCACGATCTTGGCTCACTGCAACCTCCAGCTCCTGGGTTCAAGCAATTCTCCTGCCTCAGCCTCCCGGAGTAGCTGGGGATTACAGGCACGTGCTACCACACCTGGCTAATTTTTGTTTTGTTTTGTTTTGTTTTGTTTTTTGAGGCAGAGACTCACTCCGTTGCCCAGGCTGGAGTGCAGTGGCGCAATCTCGGCTCACTGCAAGCTCCGCCTTCCAGGTTCATGCCATTCTCCTGCCTCAGCCTCCTGAATAGCTGGGACTTCAGGCGCCTGCCAACATGCCCGGCTAATTTTTTTGTAGTTTTAGTAGAGACGGGGTTTCGCCATGTTAGCCAGAATGGTCTCGATCTCCTGACCTTGTGATCCGCCCGTCTCGGCCTCCCAAAGTGCTGGGATTACAAGCGTATTTTTGTATTCTTAGTAGAGATGGAGTTTCACCATGTTGGCCAGGCTGGTCGCAAACTCCTGAACCTCGTGATCCACCTGCCTTGGCTTCCCAAAGTGCTGGGATTACAGGCGTGAGCGACTGCGCCTGGCCCAATACATTTTTAAACATATTATTTATAGTTCCAGTCTCTTATCTCTGCCCTTCTAGGCATTCTGTTCTTTCTTTAATTCAGTGATACTTATAGAGCACTTAAACCCTGAGCATTTTATGCATGTATGTCAGCCAAGTGAGGTTTTAAGACTGCCTTTAACGCGGCCGGGCGCGGTGGCTCAAGCCTGTAATCCCAGCACTTTGGGAGGCCGAGGCGGGCGGATCACGAGGTCAGGAGATCGAGACCATCCTGGCTAACATGGTGAAACCCCGTCTCTACTAAAAATACAAAAAACTAGCCGGGCGTGGTGGCGGGCGCCTGTAGTCCCAGCTACTCGGAGGCTGAGGCAGGAGAATGGCCTGAACCTGGGAGGCGGAGCTTGCAGTGAGCCGAGATCGCGCCACTGCACTCCAGCCTGGGTGACACAGCGCGAGACTCTGTCTCAAAAAAAAAAAATAAATAAATAAATAAAAAAAGACTGCCTTTAACGCTCAACTCAGATATTACCTCCTGAAAGATTTTTTTCAGGCCGGGCGCGGTGGCTCACGCCTGTAATCCCAGCACTTTGGGAGGCCGAGGCGGGCGAATCACAAGGTCGGGAGATCGAGACCACGGTGAAACCCTGTCTCTACTAAAAATACAAAAAATGAGCCGGGCGAGGTGGCGGGCGCCTGTAGTCCCAGCTACTCGGGAGGCTGGGGCAGGAGAATGGCGTGAACCCGGGAGGCGGAGCTTGCAGTGAACCAGGATCGCGCCACTGCATTCTAGCTTGGGCGACAGAGCAAGACTCCGTCTCAAAAAAAAAAAAAAAGATTTTTTTCAGCCTCCTGAGTTGGACCTTGTTACATCTGTATTCTCATAGCATTTTACACTACTTTGTAGCATCACATTGTAACATAAGGAATTGTTTGAGTATCTCCTTTACCAGATTTTGAGCTCCTTGAATTTAAAAAACTGTTTTTTCTTGTTAATTTCTGTGTCTCAAAGACACAGAATGAGGCAGCCTGAAACACTGCCTCAAGTAAGCAAGTACTTGGTACAAAGGAGTTACAGCACACATGAATTTAATATATGAGTTTACACTGTGTGCTTAATTAAAAGATAAATAATTGAAACAATCAGGCAGTTTCACTTGGTGTTGTACCCAGTATGTGTATGACTAAGATTGGAAGTATAAACTGTTGTTCCAGTATCTGTTCTCATATGCCTCTCAAAAATAAACGTCTCACCAGGCTTAAATGCGTTTCTCCTGTTGAAGCTATTTTTCATAGCTTCATACCTCAAACATAAGTCAGCCACTCCCACTGGCACTCATTCCAATGATGGAAGAAAAAGCCAGCTGTGTTGGACTTGAGGGGTGGTGTATTAATCTCTAACATAGTGCTTTTCTAACAAATGATAAAGGATAATTTTGACTGGACTGACTTTCACAATATATTATACACTGACTTCAGAACCTAACTCTTTCCCCCCCACACCCCCACCGAGACGAAGACTTGCTCTGTTGCCCAGGCTGGAATGCGGTGGCGTGATCTTGGCTCACTGCAGCCTCTACCTACCAAGTTCAAGTGATTCTCCTGCCTCAGTCTCCTGAGTAGCTGAGATTACAGGCATGTGCCACCACACCCAGCTAATTTTTGTATTTTTAGTAGAGACAGGGTTTCACCATGTTGTCCAGGCTGGTCTTGAACTCCTGACCTCGAGATCCACACCCCTTGGCCTCCCAAAGTGTTGGGAGTACAGGCGTGAGCTACTGCGCCCAGCCCAGAACCTAACTCTTTATATGAAAGACAGGAATTCTATACAGTTTTGTTAAATGAATGATCTGCCCTTTTTCTGGGTTTCTGTAATACTTTATTATTCAAATGACATTTTTGCTGCTTATAGCTATTTTTTCATGTCTTATCTCACCAGTTTAAAAAACAGGAATCGTGTCTTTATATCTCTTTGTATTTGGCATACTGCTTTTTATATAATACTCGTTTATAGAATGAATAGACATTTTATTATATTTTATTATTTATTTAGAGACAGCGTCTTGCCCTGTTGCCCAGGCTGGAGTGCAGTGGCATGATCTCAGTTCACTGCCGCCTCCACTTCCTGGGCTGAAGCAGTCCTCCAGGCTCAGCCTCTCCAGTACCTAGGACTACAGGTGTGTCCCACCACACCTGGCTAATTTTTGTGTTTTTCGTAGAGACAGGGTTTTACCATGTTGCCCAGGCTGGTCTCAAACTCCTGACCTCAAGTGATCTGCCCACCTCGGGTGGATCCCAAAGTGCTGGGATTACAGGTGTGAACCACTGTACCCAGCATTAGACAGCTCACTGTACAGTAATCATAAACCTCAATACCTTTTGCTAAATGTTCCCTCTCAATTGCCACTTTTCTTTCCCACAGCTCTTTCGACGTGTAGCAGCAGCTTTGCCGGGAATGGAAAGCACACAGGACAGAAGCAGAGAAGACAGTATCCTTTTTGTTTCATGGGAAATTTTTCATTATTAACACTAGTCTTTAGAGCCCTGCTTGCTTGGCTAAAGAATATTGTGCCATTGCCTTTTACAACCAGGAACTGATGACTTAGAGGCATAGAAATTCAGAGGTTTTCTATAGCAAGTTATATATAGTTTCTGTATAGTTATCGAAGTGTACACTTTGCACCCTGCTTCTCATTGTTGATCAGTGAGAGGGTTTGTGTTTGCTTGCTTGCTTTTAAATGAGCAGGAAACTCTCAGAATCTCTGTCTCCTTGCCTCTTCATTTTGAGTCCCATTGACTCTAGGCTTTTTCCTCATAGAATATCAAATTTTCATTTCTTTTTCTAACACTTGAGCTGTCTGCTTGACACAGGCAAGAAATAGAGTGGAGCCTTATTGTAGCCTCTGCTTTCAGAAGCAGGACATAATATTAGTTTATTTCTAAGGATTGGAACATCTAATATTAGTTAATACTAAAGATTTTTAATTTGATGTTTTCAGTGTTTCATATTTACCTTCTAGTGTTTTTCCATATGCAGACATTTTTATTAAGCAATATAGTTTATAGCACTTGGTATTCAGCCCTTCCCACTTGTAAATGTTGTATGTTTTCATAAAAAACATAAAACAGGCCGGGTTCGGTGGCTTATGCCTGTAATCCCAGCATTTTGGGAGGCCAAGACAGGTGGATCACCTGAGGTTGGGAGTTCGAGACCAGCCTGACCAACATGGAGAAACCCCATCTCTACTAAAAATACAAAAAATTAGCTGGACGTGGTAGCACATGCCTGTAATCCCAGCTACTAGGAGGTTGAGTCAGGAGAATCGCTTGAACCCAGGAGGCAGAGGTTGCAGTGAGCCAAGATTGTGCCATTGTACTCCAGCCTGGGCAGCAAGAGCAAAACTCCCATTTCCAAAAAAAACCAACAAAAACAAAAAACATAAAATATGTTTCCAAAAAAAAAAAAAAAAAAAAGTTCTATTGAGTTGAAATCTGCCCCCTCTCCGCTTTTTTTTTTTTTTTGAGATGGAGTCTCACTCTGTCGCCCAGGCTGGAGTACAGCAGCGCAATCTCGGCTTACCGCAACCTCTGCCTCCTGAATTCAAGTGATTCTCCTGCCTCAGCCTCCCAAGCAGCTGGGACTATAGGCACAAGCCACCACGCCCAGCTAATTTTTGTATTTTTAGTAGAGAGGGGGTTTCACCATGTTGGCCAGGCTGGTCTTGAACTCCTGATCTCAGGTGATCTGCCCACCTCAGCCTCCCAAAGTGTTGGGATTACAGGTATGAGCCACTGCACCTGGCCTGAAGTCCCATTATTTATTAAATGCTTCTCCTGCTGTTGGAACTGTCTTGAAGGCTATTTTCAGATTTATATTATGACGATTCTATGAGGAACATCATCTTCATATCACTTCTTGCTGCTATAGAATAAGTTCCTTAGGATACATACCCATAAATAGAGCTTGTACCTCTCTGACCCTTGTTGCATACAGTAGATATAAGCAAGTTTATTCCATTTGAGCACCCTATATGGTGAGGTGGCTATGTGGAAAATAGTGACTGTATAGGCTCTGAAGACAAATAGGAATATAAGGGCCATCCCAGAAATGCTAATGTTTGTAAGAATTGAAATTGTACTTTCCCATTTATGGCTCCTTAACTTTTGTTTCAGTGATTGACATAAAACTGGAAAAGCCTCAGGAGCAACCAGTCAGCGAAGGAGGCTGTTCCTGCTAATCTCTCATGTCATCTTCAACCCTTCTTTAGAAGCTCACTGCTTTGGCCCCCTTACTCTTTCATTGACTGCAGTGTGAATATTGGCTTGAACCTTTTCCCTTCAGTAATAACGTATTGCAATTCATCATTGCTGCCTGTCTCGTGGAGATGATCTATTAGCTTCATAAGCACAAAAAAAGTCAGTGTCTTCATTATTTATATTTTACAAAAAGCCAAAATATTTCAGCATATTCCAGTGATAACTTTAAAAATTAGATACATTTTCTTAACATTTTTTTCTTTTTTAATGTTATGATAATGTACTTCAAAATGATGGAAATCTCAACAGTATGAGTATGGCTTGGTTATTGAGCAGTGTGTTCATAGCCTACTTTATCTCTCCTTGCTTTTCTCACCTCTCCCTTACCCCCATTCCCTATTACCTATTCTTACCTAGCCTCCCCCCACTTCCTCAAACAAGAGATGGCAAAGCAGCAGTTCAACCAAGCCCACTGGAATTATCCTTTAATTTTACAGATACCACTTGCTGTAGACTATGGACCAAGATGTCCAAAATTATTCTTGAGCACTGATATAAGTTACTTAGATCTTCTTTGAGGTCAAAATTCAGCCATCATGGTAGGCAGTGCTTGAATGAGAAAAGGCTCCTGGTGCATCTTCAAAATGAGTCCTAAAGAACATACTGAGTACTTACAATAAGTAGAAGAGCAAAAAAGGTATTTCTGACTAAAACAAATGGCTCTTTCACATGTGCTTTATTAGACTCTGGGAGAGAATAGTAACCAAGTGCTTCAGAATAGGTTTTTAGTATTCTTCATGGTAAGATAATGAAGTTCTAATGAACTATTTCTCCCATGGTTTTAAAATTGTCAAGAGTTATTCTGTTTGTTTAAAAAATAAGAAACCTCTTTAAGCAATAGATTTTGCTTGAGTTTTCTTTTTTAAAAAAATAATACTATGCAGGCAAGGCACTATAAAAGTTTAATTCCTTCTAGAAGAACCACTGGAAGAATTTAAATTTGGCACTACAATCAAAACTACTGAATTAGTAGAAACAACGATATCTAAAGCTTACCAACAAAAGAACCCTCAGCAGAATAGCAAAAACTTTGCTCAGAACATTTGAGGTCAAATTGAAGACGGAAACCAGAAACTGTTTTCTTGTAAGCCCCTAGAGGCAGATCAGGTAAAGCATACATAGTAGAGAGAAAGGAGAGAATGGAAATAAAACTCAATATTATGCAGATTTATGCCTTATTTGTTAGCATTTTTTAAGGTTGGGTCTTTCAGGCTGGTTTTGGTTTGTATTAGATCTGTATAGTTTAATTAACTAGTGATTTAGTTTTATATTTAAACTACAATTAATCTTTTTTGTGATATTTATTTCTTCGCCTTTTTTTTTTTTTAACAACTTTCAATTTTTAGATGTTTCGTTGAATCTATTTAGAGCTTCACCATGGCAATATGTATTTCCCTTAAAACACTGCAAACAAATATACTAGGAGTGTGCCCTTTTAATCTTTACTAGTTATTGTGAGATTGCTGTGTAAGCTAATAAACACATTTGTAAATACATTGTTTGCAGGAAGAAAACTTCTGAGTTACAGCTCAGGAAAAACCTGCTGAATTTATGTTGTAAGCATTACTTAACACAGTATACAGATGAAAAGACAACAAAACTATCTTCATACTTCCTCATTCTCTCATTGCAACAAAACCTTAAACTGGGAGAACCTTAGTACCCTCTCTTTCCTTTTCCTCCTCCACTTCCCACTTATTGTCACCTTGTAATATTCAGAGAGCACTTGGATTATGGATCTGAATAGAGAAATGCTTACAGATAATCATTAGCCCACATACCAGTAACTTATACTTAAAAGATGGGATGGAGTTGTAAAGTGCTTTTATAATACAATATAATTGTTAAAAGCAAGGGTTGACTCTTCGTTTTATTTTGACATGGCATGTCCTGAAATAAATATTGATTCAATATGGCAGATGGGTCATATTCTTTATTTGGAAGAAGTTGTGACTTCTGACATGGGGGTGATTGTCTTCCTACACTGTTGGATTTGATTTTTTTTATGTATTTTTAAGAAAGTAACCAGTTATACTGCTTTTAATAATGATTGGTCTTTTTATTTGGCTTGGAGTTCTTCAAAGCAGTGAAGTGTGTTCATAGTCCAGATTTTTTTTTAATAAACACAATTTTGCTGCCAAAAATATATAAATAAAACACAAAAGAAAACAATTATTGACTTGGTTTCCCATTCGTGCCAAGATGGTGAATTAGCATATGCTTCTCCCTCCCTAGACCTATAAAGCGGACATGGACAGAATCCAGAAAATTTGCTATTGTTATTAGCAAATGTGAGCAACTCCTGGGGAGTCAAAGAATCTTTTTTTGATGGGGGTATTGTTGCGGGGTGGAGGAGAAGGGGGCAACTTGAAAGGTATAGCCCCTGGTGGAGGCAGTAATAGGACATATTAAGAAAAGCATCTTAAGATCTGCTTTTGCGTCCGGGCGCGGTGGCTCAAGCCTGTAATCCCAGCACTTTGGGAGGCCGAGACGGGCGGATCACGAGGTCAGGAGATCGAGACCATCCTGGCGAACACGGTGAAACCCCGTCTCTACTAAAAAGTACAAAAAAACTAGCCGGGCGAGGTGGCGGGCGCCTGTAGTCCCAGCTACTCGGGAGGCTGGGGCAGGAGAATGGCGTGAACCCGGGAGGCGGAGCTTGCAGTGAGTCGAGATCCGGCCACTGCACTCCAGCCTGGGCGACAGAGCAAGACTCTGTCTCAAAAAAAAAAATCTGCTTTTGCCTCCTTACTCCTAACTATACCTTTGCCTTGGGACTGGAGCCAGCAAACTGTGGCCCTCCCACCAAATCCAGCCTGGAACCAGTTTTTAAAATTAAGTTTTATTGGAACTCAGCCATACTTTCTCACTGTAACGGCAGAATTTAATAGCTGCCACAGACCTTATGGCCCTAAAAGCCAAAAAAGCCATTTACTATCTGGCCCTTTACAGAGAAAAGGGCAATCCCTGCCTTGGGATAACCATAGCTGAACACCTTACCATAAAATGAAGGCCACAGGCCAGAATACTAGTGCAGGTGTCCACGAGAGTAATATTAGGGCAGTACAAAAGCCCTAATAAGCCGATGGAAATAAAGGCAAGACCCTGAAATAAGTTATGGCTTGGGGGGATGATACTGATACTGAGTGGGAGTGATTATATGTGGTCTTAGAGTTCCTAGAGCTCTTTGCCCCAAAGTTTGTCCCCTCCTCTCCTTGACAGTCTTGTTCCCTGTGCCTTCCAGATTAGTAGCCTATACCCTGAGGAGAATTTGAACTCACACAGCAATATAGTTGAATACCTAAAAACTGCCTCAAAAGTAAAAGTAAATATCTGAAGCAGAAATACTTTGGGAAAGAAAACCAATAATTTAAGGATGACGATAAATATTAAGGAGATAAGATATGAAACAAGAATTTAGAATCATAAGTGTGAAAAGTTTTTAATTGTTGAAGTGAACACAGCCAGGTGCAGTGTTTCATGCCTGTAATCCTAGCACTTTGGGAGGCCGAGGTGGGAGGATAGCTTGAGCCTAGGAGTTCAAGACCAGCTTGGGCAATATGGTGAAACCCCATCTCTGCAAAAAAATTAAAAAATTAGGCATGGTGGCACACACCTGCAGTCTCAGCTACTCAGAAGACTGAGGTGAGAGGATCTCTTGAACCCAGGAGTTCAAGGCTACAGTGAGTTCTGATTGCACCACTGCCCTCCAGCCTGGGCAACAAAGCAAGACTCTGTTTCTAAAAGGAAAGATAAGGAACACATAGATGGGATAAATGGTAGAATGGATTCCGTTAGTTAGAATGGAGTTAGTAAGCTGGAACATTAAATTGAGGAACTCATTCATTAGAAAACAGAATTAGCTGGCCTGGCACAGTGGCTCACGCCTATAATCCCAGCACTTTGGGAGGCTGAGGGGGGCAGATCACAAGGTCAGGAGATCGAGACCATCCTGGTTAAGATGGTGAAACCCCGTCTCTACTAAAAATACAAAAACTTAGCCAGACATGGTGGCGCATGCCTGTAGTCCCAGCTACTTGGGAGGCTAAGGCAGGAGAATCGCTTGAACCCGGGAGGCGGGGGTTGCAGTGAGCCAAGATTGCGCCACTGCATTCCAGCCTGGCAACAGTGCAACAGTGCGAGACTCCGTCTCAAAAAAAAAAAAAAAAAAAAAAAGGAAAACAGAAGTAGCATTCTTGTTCCTTTTGCAATGCGATAAAAAGCAGGGCAAAGCTCCCCTTTGCCTTCTGCCATGATTGTAAGCTTTTTGAAGCCTACCAGAAGCAAATGCTGGCACCGTACTTCTTGTACAGCCCACAGAACTGTGAGCCAATTAAACATTTTTTTTTTTTTTTTTTGAGACAGAGTTTTGCTCTGTCACCCAGGCTGGAGTGCAGTAGCCCGATCTCAGCTCACTGCAGCCCTTGCCTTCCAGGTTCAAGCAAGTCTCCTGCTTCAGCCTCCCGAGTCGCTGGGATTACAGGTGCACACCATCACGTCTGGCTAGTTTTTGTATTTTTAGTAGAGACAGGGTTTCACCATGTTTGCCAGGCTGGTCTCGAACTCCTGACCTCAAATGATCCGCCCGCCCCAGCCTCCCAAAGTGCTGGGATTACAGACGTGAGCTACCGCGCCCAGCTTAAACCTCTTCTTTATAAATTACCCAGCCTTAGATATTCCTTTATAGCAATGCAAAATGTACTAACAGAAAATTGGTACTGAAAAGTGGGGCATTGCTATAAAGATTACCTGAAGATGTGGAAGAGACTTTGGAACTGGGTAATGGGCAGAAGTTGGGAAAGAATTTAGAGGGCTCACAGAAGATGGGAAGATGAGGGAAATTTTGAAATTTCTTAGAGACTGGTTAAATGGTTATGACCAAAATGCTAATAGAAATATAGACGGTGAAGACCAGGCTGATGAGGTCTCAAATGAAAATGAGGAATTTATTGGGAACTGGAATGAAGATCACCCTTGTTAACACCTTAGCAAAGAACATTAGCATTGTGTTCATGTCCTAGGGCTTTGCAGAGGGTTGAACTTAAGAGTGATGACCTTCTGGCCAGGGATAGTGGCTCACACCTGTAATCCCAGAGCTTTGGGAGACCACGGCAGGTGGGTCACTTGAGGTCAGGAGTTCGAGACCAGCCTGGCAAACATGGTGAAACCCCATCTCAACTAAAACTACAAAAATTAGCTGGGTGTGGTGGCGCACACCTGTAATCCCAGCTACTCCTATTGGGGAGGCTGAGGCAGGAGAATCGCTTGAATCCAGGAGACAGAGGTTGCAGTGAGCCGAGATCGTGCCACTGCACTCCAGCCTGGACGACAGAGTGAGACTCCATCTCAAAAGAATAAAAAAACAGTGATGACCTTCAGCTAGGGTGTCTAGCTGAAGAAATTTCCAAGCAGCAAAGCATTCAAGGGGTGGCATTCCTGCCTCACAGCCTGCAATCAGATATGAGAGCAAAGGAATATCTTAAAGTTGGAAGATATATTTAAATGGAAAGATGAGCATTAAAATTTGGAAAATGTATATCCTAGCCTTGTGGTAGAGAAGGAAAAAACATTTTCAGAAGAGGAATACAAGCAACAGCTTGCTAGGGAAATTTGTATGACTAAAAGGGAGCCAAGTGCTAATAGTCAAGACAGTGGGAAAAGGCCTCAAGGCCATTTCAGAAGTCTTTGGTCAAGTCCCTCCCATCAGAGGCCTAGGAGGAAAGAATGGTTTCAGGGCCCAGGCTCAGGGCCCTGCTGCCCTGCACAGCCTCAGGATACTGCTCAAAGGGCCCCAGATATAGCTTGAGCTGCTATTCCAGGGGGCACAAACCATAAGCCTTGGTGGCTTTCATGTGATGTTAACCCTGCAGCTGTGAAGAATGCAAGAGTGAGGGAGACTTGGCAGCTTCCAGTGAGATTTCAGAGGATGTGTGGGAAAGCCTGGGTGCCCAGGCAGAAGCCTGCCCCACAGGGCAGAACCGCCACAGAGAGCCTTTACTAGGGCAATGCAGAGGGAAAATGTGGTATGGAAGCCCCCACAAAGAGTCACTACCAGGGCAATGCCAAGTGGAACTGTGGGAAGAGGGGCCACTGCCCTCCAGACTGCAGAATGCTACAGCCACGAGCAGCTTGCACCCTGAGTTTAGAAAAGCTGCAGACACTCAACTCTAACCTGTGACAGCAGCCACAGAGGTGGAGCTGCCTAAGGACTTGGGAGGCCAACCTTTGCATCAGTGTGCCTTGGATGTGGGATTTGGAGTCAAAGGAGATTATTTTGGAGCTTTAAGGTTTAATGTCTGCCCTTCTGGGTTTCAGACTTGCTTCGGGCCTATTGCCTTGTTCTTTTGGCTGATTTCTCCCTTTTGGAATGGGAATATTTACTCAGTGCCTATATAACCCTTGTATCCTCAAAGTAAATAACTTGTGTTTTTGGTCGGGGGGTGGTTGGTGGTGGTGGTGGTTTAGACAGGGTCTTACTCTGTCACCCAGGGTAGAGTGCAGTGGCATGATCTCAGCTCACTGCAACCTCTTCCCTCCCAGGCTCAAGCAATCTTACCACCTCAGCCTCTCAAGTAGCTGCGACCACAGGCACATGCCACCATGCCTGGCTAATTTTTGTAGTTTGGGTAGAGATGGGGTCTCACTATGTTGCTCAGGCTGGTCTTGAACTCCTGGGCTCGAGCAGTACACCTGCTTTAGCCTCCCAAAGTGCTGGGATTACAGGTTTGAGCCAATAACTTGTTTTTGATCTTACAGAAAATCATATGAGGAAGGAACTTGCCTTCAGTCTCAGATGAGACTATGGACTTTGGACTTTTGATTGAGTTGATGCTAGAAGAGTTAAGCCTTTAGGGGATGATTTTTTTTTTCTTTTTTTTTTTAAGACAGAGTCTTGCTTTGTTGCCCAGGCTGGAGTGCAGTGGAGCTCAATCACGTTGAGGTCAGAAGTTTGAGACCAGCCTGGCCAACATGGTGAAACCCCATCTCTACTAAAAATAAAAAAATTAGCCAGGTGTGGTGGCGCACGCCTGTAGTCCCAGCTACTCAGGAGGCTGAGGCAGGAGAATCGCTTGAACCTGGGAGGTGGTTTCAGTGAGCCAAGATCATGCCACTGCACTCCAGCCTGGGTGACAGAGCAAGACCATGTCTCAAAAACAAAAAACAAAGTTGCTTGGTATCATTTAAAGTTAAATATGTGTTTGTCATATAACCCATCTATTCCATTCCTCAATATTTACCCACAAGACATGAAAGCATGTGTCCATACAAAGACTTGTACACAGGCTGAGTGTGGTGGCTCATGCTTGTAATCCCAGTACTTTGGGAGACTGAGGCGGGAGGATCACGTGAGCCCAGGAATTTGAAACCAGCCTGGGCAATACAGGGAAACCCCATCTCTACAAAAATAAAAATATTAGCCAGGTGTGGTGGCACATGCCTGTGATCCCAGTTACTTGAGAGACTGAGGTGGGAGGATTGCTTGAGCCTGGGAGGTCGAGGCTACAGTAAGCTATGATTTTGCCTCTGCATTCCAGCCTGTCTCAAAAAAAAGAAAACAAAACTTGTGGACAAAATTAATAGTAGCTAGTATTAGCCAAGAACTAGAAACAACCCAAATGCCTGTTAAAAGATGAATGTATAGGCCGGGCGCAGTGGTTCACGCCTGTAATCAGCACTTTGGGAGACTGAGGCGGGCAGATCACAAAGTCAGGAAATCGAGACCATCCTGGCCAACATGGTGAAACTCCTTCTCTCCTAAAAATACAAAAATTAGGTGGGCGTGGTGGCGTGTGCCTATAATCCCAGCTACTCCGGAGGCTGAGGCAGGAGGATCGCTTGAACCAGGGAGTCAGAGGTTGCAGTGAGCCAGGATCACACCACTGCACTCCAGCCTGGACGACAGAGTGAGACTCCATCTCCAAAAAAAAAAAAAAAAGTTACTCTTCTCACCTACTGCCTTTCCGTCTCTATTCTTTGAAGGATATCCGTATGTGCAGCACATACTTCAGGAGTTGGGATTTGTTCTTCTTTAGGGGGGAATAGCTATGTAAATTGTTTGGAATTCTGCAAGGGAGATTTGTCTCTTCTCCCCCATTTATTTATCTGTTCAATAATTTATATCAGTATGGACTCAAAAGTATCCATGGACTCATGGATTCTTATTTTATACTTTGGGTTATAATCTAATACTACTTTATTTGGTTGCCCAAATTGTTCCAGCTCTTTCAGTTATTTTGCCCCTTCGATGTACCCCCCATTGATGTGCATTTGTTTTGGTCTTTTGAGTACTTCTTTATGGCAGTACATGATGCTCCAGACTCATCATGGATACCTCTTTATCCAGTCCTGTAATCAGCCATTTCTCTAAGGATCTCTGATTTCTTTGACTGGAGAACTGGTATTAGAAATGAAGATGTGGGGCCAGGTGTGGCGGCTCATGTCTGTAATCCCAGCACTTTGGGAGACTGAGGCGGGCGGATCACGAGGTCAAGAGTTGAGACCATCTCTGTCTGACATGGTGAAACGCCAATCGTGCCCAAATACAAAAATTAGCCGGGCTGGCCGGGCGCGGTGGCTCAAGCCTGTAATCCCAGCACTTTGGGAGGCAGGCGGATCACAGGGTCAGGAAATCGAGACTATCCTGGCTAATATGGTGAAACCCCGTCTCTACTAAAAAACACAAAAAATTAGCCAGGCTTGGTGGCGGACGCCTGTAGTCCCAGCTACTCGGGAGGCTGACGCAGGAGAATGGCGTGAACCTGGGAGGCAGAACTTGCAGTGAGCTGAGATCTCGCCACTGCACTCCAGCCTGGAGTGAGACTCCGTCTCAAAAAAAAAAAAAAAAAAAAAAAAAAAA
>NW_022168437.1:0-1152 GCF_008728515.1 Papio anubis
TTGGTAGCACAGAAAAAACTGTTTTTTGGGAAACTTTAGTTTCTAATCAAAAGCCCTTATGTTCATTGCACATTAATGAAATAGTTTTTAAAGGGTTAATTGATACGAGGGTGAATATGTCTATTATTTGTTTAAATTAGTGGCCTATACAATGGGAAAAAAGACAAGTTTCAGTTATACTCACTAGCTTGGGTGCTGCTTCTGTGGTTTATCAAGACGTAGAACCTTTAACCTGTGTCGGTCCTAAAGGTCAACAAGGTCAAGTGTTTTTTTTATTTTTATATTGTTCCTATCAATATTAATTTTGGGGAACAAGATCTTTCACAACAATTTGCTGCTTTTTTAAACATTCCTCATATTTCCTCAGCTGCCAAAAATATGATGTTCAAAATGGGCTACAATCCTTTAAACTCATAGCCACCACTCCTATTTAGGTGAAACAGTGACCATTATTTAAAGAAATACTTAGGACTCTAAAAGAGTAAGTCAAAAAACAAATGGCCGAGAGGAATATAAAGCCACGTATTTCTGCATGGAATTCCCGTCTTTGTCTTGTCTTAAAACTATAAATGTTTACATTAAACCTAGGGAAAGTTTACAGCCTGGTCTTCCTAATCCTGCCCTTATCCCACAAAGTTAAAAATTAATGGTCATAGATCTCAAAAATTGTTTTTTCTCTATTCCATTACAACCTCAAGATTGTAAAAAGTTTGCCTTTATTATTCCTAAATATAATAATGGACAACCTATTCAAAAATATCAGTAGAAGCTTCTTCCTCAGGGTATACTTAATAGCCCTACTGTATGTCAAAAATTCTTACATAGGACTTTAAATCCTGTAAAAAATTAGTTTCCAACTGTGTTAATTTATCATTATATGGATCTTCTCTGTCCCTGTTTTTAATAATTCTCAGCCACTTTCTCGATATCAATGGAAAGTTTTACCTCAAGGTATGTTAAACAGCCCTACCTTGTGTGAAGAATTTGTCCATAGGGCCTTGGATCCTGTTCGAAAGTGTCATCCTTCTGTTCTTTTATATCATTATATGGATGACATTCTTCTTGCTGCACCCACCAGAGAAAAGCAGCAAGATGCTTTTGTATCATTACAAACTCAGCTTTCTTTCTACTCACTTAATATTGCCACAGAAA
>NW_022168438.1:0-1152 GCF_008728515.1 Papio anubis
AAAAAACTAGCCGGGCGAGGTGGTGGGCGCCTGTAGTCCCAGCTAGTTTTTTGTATTTTTTAGTAGAGACGGGGTTTCACCGTATTAGCCAGGATGGTCTCGATCTCCTGACCTCGTGATCCGCCTGTCTCGGCCTCCCAAAGTGCTGGGATTACAGGCTTGAGCCACCGCGCCCGGCCAGCTCCTTGCTTCTAAAAGTCATCCAATCAGACTCATTTCAGTAAACACGCAAGCATGAGTGACAACCAAGCAAAGTAATATCTTCCCAATGACCACACTTTTCCAGATGACGTCAAGCCACATAGGGCCCTGAAAATCCAACCATCTCTGAAGCATATATTTCCCAGGCCGGGCGCAGTGGCTCACACCTGCAATCCCAGCACTTTGGGAGGCTGAGGCGGGTGGATCACGAGGTCAGGAGTTTGAGACCAGCCTGGCCAACATGGTGAAACCCCGTGTCTACTAAAAATACAAAAATTAGCTAGGTGTGGTGGTGGGCACCTGTAGTACCGGCTACTGAGGAGGCTGAGGCAGGAGAATGGCTTGAACCCGGGAGGCAGAGATTGCAGTGAGCCGAGATCACACCACTACACTCCAGCCTGGGCGACAGAGCAAGACTCCATCTCAAAAACAACAACAACAACAAAAATGGTTAAAATGAAACTTCTATGTGTTGAACAACTCTTTTAGGCATAGAGATGAAAATATTCTGGAGATCCATTTCACAACACTGTGAATACATTTAACACGACTATACTGTACACTTAAAAGTGGCTAAGATGGTAAATTGTATGTTATGCTTTCACTACAATTTTTAAAACTTTTTTTTTTTCCGAGATGGAGTCTCACTCTTGTCGCCCAGGTTGGAGTGCAGTGGTGTGATTTCGGCTCACTGCAACCTCTGCCTCCCTGGTTCAAGTGATTCTCCTGCCTCAACCTCCCAAGTGTGGGAGATCAGTCAGAGTAGCAGGAGAAACTACAGGAATAGAAAGAAGCAAACCTTCTTGGGTCATAGTAGAAGTACCATTTGACCCAGCCATCCCATTACTGTGTATATACCCAAAGGATTATAAATCATGCTGCTATAAAGACACATGCACACGTATGTTCATTGCGGCACTATTCACAATAGCAAAGACTTGGAATCAACCC
>NW_022168439.1:0-1152 GCF_008728515.1 Papio anubis
TCCAGAATGTTTCCTGACAAGTATTGTTTTGAGTCACAGATTAGGTGGAACTGGGTGTAGAAGAAAGGACTAGAGCAAGGGAAGAAGTTTTCCATCCCAGATAGTTATTGCAGGGACAGGGAAATGGAATTTTTCATAGATTTATGCCACACTTCTATGATGTTGGGGAGAGAGACATCAAATCAGGCTCATTCCTGAAAGAATTATTACATTTTCTAAAAGAGAAAATACTATGAATTTCTTGTCAAATAGATGTTTAAAATTCAAAGCTACTGACTTTTTTTTTGATCGAGTCTCACTCTGTCACCCAGGCTGGAGTTCAGTGACACGATCTTGGCTCACTGCAACTGCCATCTCTCTGTTTAAAGCAATTCTCCTGCCTCTGCCTCCCAAGTAGCTGGGATTACAGGTGTGTGCCAACATACCCAGCTTATTTTCATATTTTTAGTAGAGATGGGGTTTAGCCATGTTGGCCAGTCTAGTCTCAAACTCCTGACCTCAGGTGATCTGCCTGCCTCGGCTTCCCAACGTGCTGTGATTACAGGCTTGAGCCACTGTGTCCAGCCCTACTGATGTATTAAGATCATTCATCTTCTTGAATACACCACGTGGTAAAGTGCAAATCCACACTTTAAACTTGAGATTTCTACTCCTATGTGAATCATACTAGTGAGGAACCAAAAAATTCTGTATTGGTTGGGAGATGATGCTTGACAGTGGTCAGTTTGTGAAGTGGAGGCTTATATGACAGTACTTTTTACAGTGTTATATATGAAAATGGTGAATGGCCTCATACCCAGAAAAAATAGCTTTTTTTATGAGCCGTATTACTACCACCAAGAAAGAATTTAATTGAAACCTGTGACTACTTGATGAAGGGTCATAAAGAATAGGGAAAGACTTGGAAGGCTGAGGAGGGCGGATCATGAGGTCAGGAGATCGAGACCATCCTGGCTAACATGGAAACCCCGTCTCTACTAAAAATACAGAAAAATTAGCCGGGCGTGGTAGAGTCCCAGCTACTCAGGAGGCTGAGGTAGGAGAATGGCATGAACCTGGGAGTCAGAGGTTGCAGTGAGCCAAGATTACACCACTGCACTCCAGCCTGGGTGACAAAAGGAGGCTCTGTCTCAAAAAAAAAAAAAAAAAAAA
>NW_022168440.1:0-1152 GCF_008728515.1 Papio anubis
GAAGTATAGTTACTGGAATGCTTTCTGCACCTGGACTGCTGGAGTACGCCCTTCAGTTCTACTTTCTTCTACCTCATGGTCAGTATTGATATGTATTAGCCCATGGTGAACAACAGTTTTTGAGTTTTGATCCTCCTTCACATTCAGTCACAAAGAACCCTGTGAAACGGAATATTCCAAACACATGAAGAGTTGACTCAGACACTAGCTTTTGCTTCTTCTCTAGTTAAGTCTAATTTATCTAGATAGGCTGCAGACACCAACCTAACTACATACCCATTTCTATGGGAAGAGATATGCCTAAGAAATTAATTTGTCTGACAAATTTACATTTAAGAATCACATTTTTTGCTTTAGATGTCATATAATTGAAAGCAAATGTGAGTTTTCTAGGTACAAACTTAATTTGATAATTGTTTTGTTCTGAAATTAATTCTGGCATTTAAAGAAGAAAATTGTTTCTTCTTATGGAGAAATATTCTAGAGAGAAAAATAGAGTGAACATCCACTTCTTTTTAAAAGTTATAGCTTATAGCAAAACACACAAAAAATGGACAAGCAAACCTTTATAATGAAAACACGGTTTTGCAATAATGATCATGACAGTCTATGTAATGGAAAAATTCTTTTGATAAGAATTTATCATTACCTTAGTGGCCTTTAATCATTTTTGACCATGGTCTACTATAAAAATGTGTGTTATATCACAAAAAACACACAAATCATTGTTTACCTATAGATATTATGAATATATATATATATATATATATATAATTTTTTGAAATAATTTTTACCGTGAGTGTATGAGAGAGGTTTACTATGCTGTGCCCTATCAGTTTGAATATTGCTGGCTTTTACCCACTAAATTGAGAACCAAGATGGCATAATTAAAAACATGGACTCACAAGATTGATAGGGTTGGAATCTTGGCTCTGCCTCTAACTGTGTAATCTTGATGAAATTGCTTAACCTCTCTTTGCCATCAGTAAAATGGGAATAGTAATATATCTACCTTATAAGGCAGTTATAAGGATGAAATGAGTTAAAGAACTTAGAATGGTGACTGACATATAGTAAACACTACAGAAGTATTAGTTACTAATACTGTTTTCACAACCCAATAATATGTAATGGCTTGAAGTTTGAAAAACA
>NW_022168441.1:0-1151 GCF_008728515.1 Papio anubis
AAAAATCCAGCTCCTGGATTCCTGATTCTTTGAAGGTTTTTTTTTTTATGTCTCTATCTTCTTCAGTTCTGCTCTGATCATAATTATATTTCTTGTCTTCTGCTAGCTTTTGAATTGGTTTGCTCTTGCTTCTCTAGTTCTTTTAATTGTGATGTTAGGGTGTTGATTTTAGATCTTTCCTGCTTTCTCCTGTGGGTATTTAGTGTTTTAAATGTGTCCCAGAGATTCTGGTACATTGTGTCTTTGTTCTCATTGGTTTCAAAGACCATCTTTATTTCTGTCTTCATTTTATTATTTACCCAGTAGTCATTCAGGAGCAGGTTGTTCAGTTTCCATGCAGTTGTGCAGTTTTGAGTGAGTTTCTTAATCTTGAGTTCTAATTTGATTGCACTGTGGTCTGAGCGACAGTTTGCTGTGATTTCTGTTCTTTGACATTTGGTGAGGAGTGTTTTACTTCCAATTATGTGGTCAATTTTAGAATGAGTGCGATGTGGTGCTGAGAAGAATGTATATTCTGTTGATTTGGGGTGGAGAGTTCTGTAGATGTGTATTAGGCCTACTTGGTCTAGAGCTGGATATCCTTATTAATTTTCTGTCATGTTTTCTGTCTAATATTAACAATGGGGTGTTACTGTCTCCCATTACTATTGTATGGGAGTCTAAGCCTCTTTGTAGGTGTCTAAGAACTTGCTTTATGAATCTGGGTGCTCTTGTATTGGGTGCATATATATTTAGGACAGTTAGCTCTTCTTGTTGAATTGATCCCTTTACCATTATGTGATGACCTTCTTTGCCTCTTTTTATCTTTGTTGGTTTAAAGTCTGTTTTATCAGAGACCAGGATTGCAACCCCTGTTTTTTTTTTTTTTTTTTTTTTTTTGCTTTCCATTTGTTTGGTAGGTCTTCTCCATCTCTTCATTTTGAGCCTATGTGTGTCTGCATGTGAGACGGGTCTCCTGAATACAGCACACTGATGGGTCTTGATTCTTTTTTTTATTTTGTTTATTTTTTATTTTTTATTTTTTATTATTATTATACTTTAAGTTCTAGGGTACATGTGCATAACGTGCAGGTTTGTTACATATGTATACTTGTGCCATGTTGCTGTGCTGCACCCATCAACTCGTCAGCACCCATCAACTCGTCATTTAC
>NW_022168442.1:0-1151 GCF_008728515.1 Papio anubis
TTTTTTTTTTTTTTTTTTTTTGAGACGGAGTCTCGCTGTGCTCCCAGGCTGGAGTGCAGTGGCGTGATCTCGGCTCACTGCAAGCTCCGCCTCCCGGGTTCACGCCATTCTCCCACCTCAGCCTCCCAAGTAGCTGAGACTACAGGCGCCCGCCACCACGCCCGGCTAGTTTTTTGTATTTTTAGTAGAGACAGGGTTTCACCATGTTAGCCAGGATAGTCTCGATCTCCTGACCTTGTGATCCACTCGCCTCGGCCTCCCAAAGTGCTGGGATTACAGGCTTGAGCCACCGCGCCCGGCCTGTTTCCTGACTTTTTAATGATTGCTATTCTGACTGGTGTAAGATGGTATCTCATTGTGGTTTTGATTTGCATTTCTCTGATGGCCAGTGATGACGAGCATTTTTTCATGTTTCTGTTGGCTGTATGAATGTCTTCTTTTGAGCCCTTCATGCTAAAAACTCTCAATAAATTCGGTATTGATGGAATGTATCTCAAAATAATAAGAGCTATTTATGACAAACCCACAGCCAATATCATACTGAATGGGCAAAAACTGGAAGCATTCCCTTTGAAAACTGGCACAAGACAGGGATGCCCTCTCTCACCACTCCTATTCAACATAGTGTTGGAAGTTCTGGCTAGGGCAATCAGGCAAGAGAAAGAAATGAATATTCAGTTAGGAAAAGAAGAAGTCAAATTGTCCCTGTTTATAGATGACATGATTGTATATTTAGAAACCCCATCATCTCAGCCCAAAATCTCCTTAAGCTGATAAGCAACTTCAGCAAACTCTCAGGATACAAAATTAATGTGCAAAAATCACAAGCATTCTTATACACCAGTAACAGACAAACAGAGAGCCAAATCATGAATGAACTACCATTCACAATTGCTTCAAAGAGAATAAAATACCTAGGAATCCAACTTACAAGGGATGTCAAGGACTCTTCAAGGAGAACTACAAACCACTGCTCAGTGAAATAAAAGAGGACACAAACAAATGGAAGAACATACCATGCTCATGGATAGGAAGAATCAATATCATGAAAATGGCCATACTGCCCCAGGTAATTTATAGATTCAATGCCATCCCCATCAAGCTACCAAAGAGTTTCTTCACAGAATTGGAAAAAACTGCTTTAAAGTTCA
>NW_022168443.1:0-1151 GCF_008728515.1 Papio anubis
TTTTGATGCCATGGCATATTTAGCCTCTCCTCACTCCTTCCACCTTTTTTTTCCTCCTCTAAGACCCACTTGAGTGAGTGATCCATATGTTTTGATCATTTGTTGTTGAGAGTTGAAAATTTCAATGTGTGGCAATTCTGTGATTCAGTATTAAGGGAGAGAAAGAACAATTCTATCTATAAATGCTATTTGTCCAATACACTGAAATCCTCTACTTACCAACTTCTGAATGAATCAATTTTTTTAAAAATTAGATGTTCTACAGAAATAAGGGCAAATACAGTAGAAAAGAACAAAGTTCTCTAGAACCCCAAGCAAAACAATGGCAGATTAATATTTCCATGGCATTTTAAAAATGCCTACAAGGTTTCTTCCTGCCTTGGGGTATTCCAGCTTAGTCTCTCAGCATCTTTTTCAAATCATAAAAGCTAGAAAGCCAAACAGCAACAACAAGAAACTACAGAAAACAAAATTTGCAATCACGGCCCTGCATGACTAGCCACAGAAATCATCTTTATTCTATAAGTAATAGGGAAATAGCTCCCCAGGACTCAATTTATGTACCATTTCTATCAGACAATGGCACATATTCTCCATTTAAGGGATTTCTGCCCAGAAACTCAACAGAAACCTCTACTGTTCCAACCTCATCACCACCAAAAAAAAAAAAAAAAAAAAAAACTCAATGGGAGTGCCAGACTATTTTGACAAGCAAAATATTCAAATGAACAAACAACAAAAACTAAAGCAGCCTCACTTTAAATTCTTATGTTTCATCAACCAGTAGTACACAATGCGGAATGTTCTCTTACAATTGTATCAGTACCAAAATGAAGGTTTCCAAACTCAGACATGTACTTACCACCACTGCTTTCCCTAGACTTTCTCATACCATGAGCCTGCTGCTGGAATCAGGCATATAAAATCCTGGCACTTTTCTTTTCAATAAACAGGTAGTGTCATGTTTTAGCTTTTATTTAGAGATGATGTTCAGAAGGATTACCTAAATATCTGCTGAGCTAGGAAAACGAGGTTATTTTCAGTGAAGAATAAAAGGTTTCAGAAACAGTAAATGCTGTGCTTCCTATTTTTAGATCTTATATCAGGTGAAGTAAGAATATTTGGCAGGCTTTTAAAAATTATTTTTATTA
>NW_022168444.1:0-1151 GCF_008728515.1 Papio anubis
TTTTTTTTTTTTTTTTTTTTTGAGACGGAGTCTCGCTGTGCTCCCAGGCTGGAGTGCAGTGGCGTGATCTCGGCTCACTGCAAGCTCCGCCTCCCGGGTTCACGCCATTCTCCCACCTCAGCCTCCCAAGTAGCTGAGACTACAGGCGCCCGCCACCACGCCCGGCTAGTTTTTTGTATTTTTAGTAGAGACAGGGTTTCACCATGTTAGCCAGGATAGTCTCGATCTCCTGACCTCGTGATCCACTCGCCTCGGCCTCCCAAAGTGCTGGGATTACAGGCTTGAGCCACCGCGCCCGGCCTGTTTCCTGACTTTTTAATGATTGCTATTCTGACTGGTGTAAGATGGTATCTCATTGTGGTTTTGATTTGCATTTCTCTGATGGCCAGTGATGACGAGCATTTTTTCATGTTTCTGTTGGCTGTATGAATGTCTTCTTTTGAGCCCTTCATGCTAAAAACTCTCAATAAATTCGGTATTGATGGAATGTATCTCAAAATAATAAGAGCTATTTATGACAAACCCACAGCCAATATCATACTGAATGGGCAAAAACTGGAAGCATTCCCTTTGAAAACTGGCACAAGACAGGGATGCCCTCTCTCACCACTCCTATTCAACATAGTGTTGGAAGTTCTGGCTAGGGCAATCAGGCAAGAGAAAGAAATGAATATTCAGTTAGGAAAAGAAGAAGTCAAATTGTCCCTGTTTATAGATGACATGATTGTATATTTAGAAACCCCATCATCTCAGCCCAAAATCTCCTTAAGCTGATAAGCAACTTCAGCAAACTCTCAGGATACAAAATTAATGTGCAAAAATCACAAGCATTCTTATACACCAGTAACAGACAAACAGAGAGCCAAATCATGAATGAACTACCATTCACAATTGCTTCAAAGAGAATAAAATACCTAGGAATCCAACTTACAAGGGATGTCAAGGACTCTTCAAGGAGAACTACAAACCACTGCTCAGTGAAATAAAAGAGGACACAAACAAATGGAAGAACATACCATGCTCATGGATAGGAAGAATCAATATCATGAAAATGGCCATACTGCCCCAGGTAATTTATAGATTCAATGCCATCCCCATCAAGCTACCAAAGAGTTTCTTCACAGAATTGGAAAAAACTGCTTTAAAGTTCA
>NW_022168445.1:0-2002 GCF_008728515.1 Papio anubis
AAGTCAGCACACAAAACATTTGCTTTATGCAGTTTTTATCTGTACTATATTTCAAAATAAAAAAAGTTTTCATTAAAAGAGGTAGATGAGCACACTATTAGGAGTTCTCTACTCTGTAATGGTGAAATAGTTTGGCAAAATGTTGGAAAGAAAGAGCATTTTCTGGGGGGAGAGAAAGAGGAGGGATTAATTACTATGAAGGAAAAAGGATATGGAAGGCAAAAATGTTAAAACATAAGGGCAATCCCAAAAGATTAAATCACTGCACCATACATGGAAAAGTGCTATATTTTGGCATTACTGTAGTTTGTACCATTTCTGATCAGTGTGGAGATGGGAGGTAGAGGAGAATGTTCTAGGTTCTGGCTTATAGATATCAGAAAGTTGGTATCATTTCTGATCAGTGTGGCGATGGGAGGTAGAGGAGAATATTCTAGGTTCTGGATTACAGATATCAGAAATATGACTACAATGTAATAGAACTGATTCACTAAACCACCCTTCCAAACACATATCCAAATGAGTGTCATTCCATGTAGTTCCTGTGAGCAGACTACACACTTATTCTAATTGTCTTGCTATTGCTCAAAGTAGTTTGGAACTACACTTTCTAAACTGCCTTCAGAAATAATTTAGTTATAGGTGCAAAATAATTGGTCTTATGACTTTACTGTCACACCATCGTTTGAGCAAGATCTGTATTTCCCAGCCCAATTACACAAAATATTCACAAAATTTTGGTCATTTCCAAAAATCAAATCCACTCTGGAAAGGCAAAGATTTGCCACCAGTGAAGACATTCTAAAGAATGTGCCGTATCTGTGAAGGAAACTCAGAGGAGTTCCAAAAATGTTTTGGGCAGTGGCAGCGTCACTGCAATGAGTACTTAACCTCCTCAAGTGACTTAGGAGAAAGAAGTCATATTTATCATAAAATGGGATATGTTTAAAGTATGTATAAAGTCTTATTACTTTATAATAATTTTCCAATATTTACTTGGGCACTGTCTTAAAAAGAAAAACTTCATACTGTAATATTTTTCAAGGATAAGACAGGTTTGCTTGGGAAGAACTGTGTCATGTTGAATGATAATCAGGAAAGGGTCTATTTATTCTGTTATACCTGTTTTAGACAGGAAAACATGCTATTTGGTAGGTTAAAAAAACCAACTTTATGAACTAAACACCCACATCATTAACAAAGATGAAGAATAAAAAGAAGATAAGTACATTAAATTTCCAAACATCAAAATGAAACTAATGATAACTGAAATCTGAAAAAAAAGTGAAAAAAATACATTTTATGGTTATTACATTTATTGGCATAATGCATACTTTGTAGGTATATAGCCATTTCTAATGCAAATTTATTTGCATAAAGATGAATGACTCTTGGCCAAATGATAATAGACTTTCAAGTCACTGCTAGATTCTAAGTATTAAAATTCAAGACTATAAACTCTATCTGGCAGAATTTAACTTTTTCTCCATCTGCTGCTTGGAACAATGAAAAATAAGTCTATGATTTCTATTGTTTTATCAATGGAGTAACATAACAAGAAAGATTTAGTTGTAAATACCAGTTTTATTAATCTTATTTTTGTTAGACTTCTGGACTTCTATTATTTATGAAGCTTTACTAACTTTTTATGTTTTTAAGGAAGCTATGTTTGGGACCTAAGCCAAAAACAAAATTGCAAGAATATAAAATTTCAGTTAGAGTGTCATTCAGGCAAAATGCTAAAAATCTCATGTCTGAGAAAGAAAAGGCAGTTTTAAAAGTAGTAATAATAATAAATAAAACATAAAAATAAAAGTTTTAGAGAGTAAAGCACATACACAGTCTACTTGAAAGTATAATCTATTATAATACGACATGTATAATATACATTTCCAGTTTTCCTTCTGGATATCACCAATAGCATATGTATTAAATATTACCAAAGAGGAGGTACCCTATAAAACAGAATCACTTCGATTTTATAAACTCTGAGGACCTATCT
>NW_022168445.1:11360-36002 GCF_008728515.1 Papio anubis
GAACTTCTTGTCCATCTTGAAGTATAAATCTGTTACCAACAAATTATATTAGATTTTTTTGATCTGAAAAATGTATTTTTGGCCTCCATTTTTAAAATATAATTTCATGAAATATAGAATTCTTGATTTTCCTTCTTCAGCACTTTGAATTACCATTCCAGTGTCTGTTAATTTCCACTATTTATGTTGAGAAGTCAGATGTTTATATAGCATATCATTTTTTTCTCTTATTTTCAAGATTTTCTCTTTATCTTTGATTTTACCATTTTGACTATAATGTGCCTTGCTTTGGTTTTCTTTGGGCTTAACCCAGTTGGATTTGTTGAGCTTAGCAGATCTCTAAGTTAGTAGCTCTTATCAAACTTGAGAAATTTTTGGCCAACATTTCTTCAATATTTTTTCTGTCATGTTCTCTTTTTCATTACATCTAATATTAAAATTATGCATGTGTTGAACTACTTAATGTTACATAGGTCTGTGACATTGGTTATTTTTCAATCTTTTTGGTTCCTGTTCTTTTGATTAACTATTCTCTCTTACCTTCAAATTCACTGAATTTTCTGTTCAAATGTTCTGTTTTCATCTCAAAACTGTTGAGTACATTTAAATAATTTTCATTTCATTTACTATACTTTTCAGCTCTAGAATTCCCATGGGGGCTGGAGTGTTTCTATTTCTCTGCTGAGATTCCATATCTCTTCACTCATGGATACCATGTTTTCTTTTAATTTATTGAATATATTTTTCTTAAGCCTTTGAATGTGTTTGTAATAGTGGCTTTGCAGTCTTTGGCTGCTAAATCCAACATCTGGACCTACTTGAATTGGTTTCTGTTAACTTATTTTTTTTTTTCAGTGTTGGTCATACTTTCTCATTTTAGTTTGCATCTCTGAAACCTTTTGCACATTGTAAATGATATATTGAAGTGACTGTAGAACCTGTTTTGTTCTTCTGATTGCCAATGTGTTGTTCTAGGAGACAATTAATGTGCCTGAATTTCCTGTCATGTGCAGCAGCTAGTATTTCTGCTTAGGAGCCTAAACAAAGGCCTCAAAAGATCCATTACACATCTTAGAATTTTATGACTTTTAGAGATTCAAAATTCAGAAATTTAAAAATTTTAATTTTTCTTATTATGTTTTTCTTAGGATGTTTTTCTTATTATGGCATTTTGGGTTTTGTCACTTTTCTTTTAAGTCTTACAAATCCAACTCAGCTATGGTACAAGATGCTAATATCTCACTGTGTTTTAAATTCAAATCCATATTTTATATATCTAATAAAAATTTTCATATTTCAAAAATTATGAAAAAAGCTAAGTAGAAGATGTTAAATTGAAAAATCAGGATGTTAAAATATACTATAATGTTTGGAATTAATTTCTACTTCATTGATAGTATAATTTTACTTCTCGGCCGGGCGCGGTGGCTCAAGCCTATAATCCCAGCACTTTGGGAGGCCGAGACGGGCGGATCACGAGGTCAGGAGATCGAGACCATCCTGGCTAACACGGTGAAACCCCGTCTCTACTAAAAAAAAAAATACAAAAACTAGCCGGGCGAGGTGGTGGACGCCTGTAGTCCCAGCTACTCGGGAGGCTGAGGCAGGAGAATGGCGTGAACCCGGGAGGCGGAGCTTGCAGTGAGCTGAGATCTGGCCACTGCACTCCAGCCTGGGTGACAGAGTTAGATTCTGTCTCAAACAAAAAAAAAAATTTTACTTCTCTAGATGAAATAATTTAAACTACGATACCAGGATAATATTTTAATGAATTTAAACTAAAATCTCTTAAAGAATCAGGACTACTGTAATAAAGTGAAACATTTGTTGCTTAAAAATATACCATATCAGAGAGCATAGGGTTAATACTCACTTAGTTCTCACAACACACCATGCCTCTTCTAAAACATAATAATTCACATGTAACTCCAATAATTTATCTCTTATTTCTTTGGCAGATTTTCGACTATATGTAGAATAAACTATTTTTGTCCGGGCCCTTTAAATTTAAACAATAGTTTAAAAGATTTTAAAATGAATGATAATAGAGTAGACTAAAAAAAAATCTTACTAAGTTGAAATCTCAATACTCACTGGGTGGAACACTGATATACATGACTCGAAACAGCATCAACTATTTTGGGGATGGCAGTTTCCACATTCCTACTTATATTTTGAATGTAATGAAACTTATGGCAATTTTAATTCTGCATATACTGCTTATTAGTGTTTAAAATAGTCTAAAGTTGTACTGGGTGGCAGAGAGCAGCTTAGGATATAACATTTTCTTCTCATAATTCACAAAGTTTTCAGAGAATATATTCTGACAGAGATTGAATGTAGTGAAAACATATCTTTCAATGCTTAATTTCATCTGAAGAAGCTCTGACAAACACATGAATTGAAACTGAGTGTATCAAGTAGAATACTTAGACAATGGGCATCCAGGGTGTCAGAACAGGTAGGAAAAGCACCTTCACAGAATCTTGAGAAATGGGGATGGTCACCAAAATGTGGTACAACAGGTGATTTGACCGTAGTGGGAGTTCTTACAAAATCCTGACAAACTATCACTTATGCATTGGATGTTGCTTAGAATTTCAAGCATATGGGATGCTCAGTCACCACAGTGGTTTCCATGCCAGTTCACCGCAGTAGAACAGAGAGAGCATCAGGTGCATTTCTAAGGTGTCTGACTCCAAACCCTGGCTCCTAGACGGCAGACCTAAAACTTTTAATTTAAACATTTGCCTCTAACAATAGGCCAAAAATCCACTTTTAAAAAAGATTATACTGACAACTACTAGAATAACCAAAATAATTTTTTAAAGTAGCCATTTAAGGAAAGCAAAACTTTTAGACATCAATGGAAACTAGAGTTCTCATAATCGGCTAGCAAAAATTTTCATGAAAGCACGTAATATATAATAGTAACTTTCATGTACTTTTTCTACCTGTCACAAAAGGCTAGTCATTGGCCACCAGTAAGATCTAGAAATCATTTCTTAAATCAGAGTGGGGCTTATGATGTAGAGCAGGGGTTGGCAAACTATGGCTGTGAGTTAAATCCATCCTATCTCCTGTTCCAACTACCTAGTAGTTTTACTGGAATACACACACACATCATAAATATGTGACACATTTGTCACTTTGGGAAAAACTGGCTTTTGCATTTTTCAGTTTTCAGAGGTCTGCTTGCTCCAGAGGCAACAGCTATATATTGTCATTTCTGGATGGTTATTGTCATTTTTTTTTAACTTCCAGCATGAAAATGCAGATGAGTTTGTGTGTGTGTGTGTGTGTGTGTAAAAATTTTTCCAATTCCTAAGAATTGGGAGTCACCAAGTGAGTCTTGATGAAATATTCATCAGCCGCCAACCTCAAGTCTGCATCTTCATAATGTGGATGATTCACAATGGGATGAAGTGTAGACAGCTTGACGCCATTGTAGGCATCGCATCTGCAAAGACAGCATCTGAAATAAAAAAAGACTATATTCTTCAATGAAATGTTTCAAAGAAAATCAGAAGTTACACTTACCTCTAATATGTGAACCCAAATTAAGAAGGATGATGCCTATTTACATGACGGTGGACCTCATTCTTTTTATTGACTCAATAGCTACTCATTGTCTACTATAATAATAGCTGACTTTTGTTAAGTGCTATCTTGGTGCTAGAAACTGTGCTCTATATTTTAATAAGAATTAAATAACTTAATTTGCACAATTCTAAGAGGTGAGTCCTCTATTCTTACTTTGTAGAATCTACAAACTGAGCATGTGTGGGTCTGGGTTGTGCACTCATTAGAATCTAATGCCTGATGATCTGAGGTGGAACCATTTCATCCAGAAACCACCCCATATCCCCCAGTTCTGTGGGAAAAAAGTGGTCTTTCAAGAAACCAGTCCCTGGTGCCAAAAAGGCTGGGGACTGCTGTTGTAGATGATGAAGAGACAGCCAAGTTAAGTGACTTGCCCAAGACTGCACAGCCAGGAAGTTCCAGAGCCTGCTCTCTTAGCTGCTTCACTAAAGCTTCCTGCCATGCTAGAGCACCACGCGAACAGCAGGACTACAGACACACATGAAACAAAAAGAATGTAAAATGTCATATCTGTTCCAATAATGTGAAATGCCAGGAACTGAGAGACTGCTGTGAAGGGCAAGTCTCATGGGACATTTTTTCAAATGACTTTTGTGGCTTGTGAACTATGGTCCTGTGGATGTGCCATAAAAAGAGAAAAGCATTGTTTTCTTCCCTCAGATAATCTTTAATTGAGTTCTCAGAGTTACCATTTGACTTGACACCATTTATACATGCCATGAAATCATTTCATTATTTGCTGCTAGTACTTTTTGGAGTAATGACATGTATAAATTTGGTCATAACAAGAGATACATCAAAATCTACTATCTGGCTTCCATTTCATCTCTTGAAGCACCAGAAGACCAAATGCTTACTTCCTGATACTTTGGTATAAAAAACAATTATATACTTGTGAAGGTTATAATTTTTAATCAGTACAATAAAATCAGTAATAAAGACAAGACATATTATTCAGATATACTGTAAAAAAAACTATGTTGGAGAGGAGGTGGAGCATGATGACCAAGTAGAAGCCTCCACTGTTCATCCTCCCCTCAGGAACACCAAATGTGATAACGATCTACGCAAAAAGCACCTTCATAAGAACCAAAAATCGCTTAGGTACCAGGTTGGCCACAGTGGGGAGGAGCACCAAGAAGGTTCTTGTGGTCCCCGATTCCAGGTCTTGGCTCTTGGGTGGCATTTCTGGACCTGCCCTGGGCTGGAAGAGAGCCCGCTGCCCTGAAGGGTGAGTCCCAGGCCTGGCAGCACTCACCACAAGCTGACTGAAGAGCCCTTGGGCTTTAAGTGAATGCTGGCAGTAGCCAGGCAGTACCTCCCATGGGCCTGGGGTAGTGGTGGAAATGGAGAGAGACCCCTCTGCCTGGGGAAAGGGGAAGGAAGGGTGGGAAGGACTTTGTCTGGTGGTTTCAGCACCAGTTCAGCTGCAGTAGAATAGAGCATCAAGTAGATTTCTAAGGTGTCTGACTCCAGGCCCTGGCTCCTGGACAGCAGCATCCCTGGACCTGACTATGACCTGGGGGATCTTGCCACCCTGAAGGGAAGGTCACCAGCCTGGTTTGCTTTGATACCTGCTGACTGTAGAGCCCTACACCTTGGGCAAACATAGGTGGTAGCCAGGCAGTAGTTACAATGAGCTTTGGGCAAGACCCAGTGCTGTGCTAGCTTCAGGTCTGACCCAACACATTCCCAGTAGTGGTGGCCACAGAGGTGCTTATGTCACCCCATCCCCAGCTCCAGGCAGCTTAGCACATAGAGAGAAAAAGAGAGACAGACTCCATATGGGAGACAGTAAGGGAAGAGAAACAAGAACTTCTGCCTGCTAATCCTGAGAATTCTGGATTTTATCCAAGACCACCAAGGTAGTACCTCTAAGAGTCTGTAATAGCTTCAGTGTTACTGGGCACAGGGTGCCTCCTAGTGCAGATACAGCTGCAGCGACCGGAAACTTAGATCACAACACCAAAGTCCCTTTGAATACTTGGAAAGCCTTTCCAACAAGGATGGGTACAAACAAGCCCAGACTGCAAAAACTACAATAAATACCTAACTCTTCAATGCCCAGACACTGACAAACATCCACAAGCATCAAGACCATCCAGGAAAACATGACCTCACCAAAGAAACTAAATAAGGCACTAGGGGGCCAATCCTGGAGAGACAGAGATATGCAGCCTTTCAGACAGAGAATTCAAAATAGCTGTGCTGAGGAAACTCAAATAAATTCAAGATAACACAGAGAAGGAATTGGTAATCCTATCAGATAAAGTCAACAAATACATTGAAATAATTAAAAAGAATCAAGCAGAAATTCTGGAGCTGAAAAATGCAACTGACATATTGAAGAATGTATAAGTCTCTTAATAAGCAGAAATGATCAAGCAGAAGAAAGAATTAGTGAGCTTGAAGACAAGGAGTTAGAAAGAGAGACAGCAGTAGGAAGTTTATTCAAAAGTATAACAGAGAACTTCTCAAAGCTAGAGAAAATATCAATATTCAAGCACAAGAAGGTTCTAGAACACCAAGCAGATTTAACCCAAAGGCTAACTCAAGTCATTTAATATCAAACTCCCAAAGTTCAAGGATAAAGAAAGGATCCTAAAAGCAGCAAGAGAAAAGAAACAAATAACATACAATGGAGCTCTAATACATCTGGCAGCAGACTCTTCAGTGGAAACTTTACAGGCCAGGAGAGCATGTCATGACATATTTAAAGTCAAGGAAAAAACCTTTTACCTGAGAGTAGTGTATCCAGAGAAAATGTCCTTCAAACCTAAAGGAGAAGACTTTCCCAGTCAAACAAAAGCTGTGAAATTTCATTAACACCAGACCTGTCCTGTAAGAAATGCTAAAGGAAGTTCTTCAATCTGAAAGAAAAGGACATTAATGAGGAAGAAATAATCGGAAGGTACAAAACTCACTGGTAATAGTAAGTACACAGAGAAACACAGAATATTGTAGCAGTGTAATTACGGTATATAAACAACTTATGTAAGTAGAAAGACAAAAAGATGAACCAATAAAAAATAACTACAATAACTTTTCAAGAGACAGTGCAATAAGATATAAATAGAAATAACAAAAAGGTAAAAAGTGGGGAGATGAAGTTAAAGTTTAGAATTTTTATTAGCTTTCCTTTGGCTTATTTGTTTGTTTATGCAATCAGTGCTGTCATCAGTTTAAAATAATGGGTTATATTATTTGCAAGGCTCATGGTAACCTCAAGTTTAAAAACATACAATGGATATACAAAAAATAAAAAGCAGTAAGTTAAAACACACCACCAGAGAAAAATCACCTTCAATGAAAGAAACAGAGGAAGGAAGAGAAGACCACAAAACAATGAGAAAACAAATAACGAAATGGCAGGGTAAGTCCATATCAATAATAACACTGAATGCAAATGGACTAAACTCTCCAATCAAAAGACAAAGAGTGGCTGAATAAGAAAACAAAACCCTAAGAATCTGTTACCTACAAGAAACACACTTTACTTGTAAAGGCAAATATAGACTGAAAACAAAGGGATGGAAAATTATATTCCATGCTGATGGAAACCATAAAAGAACAGGAATAGCCATACTTATATCAGACACAATAGAGTACAAGACGAAAACTATAAAAAGAGACAAAGAAGGTCATTATATAATGATAAAGGGGTTAATTCAGCAAGAGTATACAACACTTGTAAATATATATACACCCAACACTGGAGCACCCAGATACATAAAGCAAATGTTATCAGAGCTAAAGAGAGAGACAGAGAAAGACAGATCCCAATACAATAATAGCCTGAGACTTCAGCACCCCACCTTCAGCAGTGGACAGATCATCTAGACAGAAAATCAACAAAGAAACACTGAACTTAATCTGCACTATAGATCAAAAGGACCTAATAGATACTTACAGAACATTTCATCCAACAGCTACAGAATACACATCCTTCTCCTCAGCACATGGATCATTCCTCGAGGACCACAAAACAAGGATAGGCCACAAAACAAGTCTTAAAACATTTTTAAAAAATTGAAACAATATCATGTATCTTCTCTGACCACAATGGAATAAAACTAGAAATCAGTAGTAAAAGGAATTTTGGAAACTCTACAAACATAGAAATTAAAGAATATGCTCCTGAATGACCAGTGGGTTAATAAAGAAATTAAGAAGGAAATTGAAAATTTTCTTGAACCAAATGATAATGAAAACACAACATATCAAAATCTATGGGATACAGCGAAAGCAGTATTAAGAGGGAAGTCTATAGCTATAAATGCCTACATCAAAATAGAAGAAAAACCTCAAATTGACAACTCAATGATGCATCTTAAAAAACTAGAAAAGGGCAAACAAAGCCCAAAGTTAGTAGGAGAAATGAAATAATAAAGATCAGAGCAGAAATAAATGAAATTGCAATGAAGAAAACAATATAAAAGATCAACTGGTTTTCTGAAAAGATAAAATAAACAAATCTTTAGCCAGACTAAGAAAGAGAGAAGGTCCAAATAAATAAAATCAGAGATTAAAAAAAGGAGACATTACAACCAATATTGCAGAAATTAAAGGATCATTAGAGACTACCATGAGCAACTATATGCCGATCAATTAGAAAACCTAGAAATGGGTAAATCCCTAGATATGTAAAACCTACCAAGACTGAACTACATAGAAATCCAAAACCTGAACAGATCAATCACAAGTAATGAGATCAAATCTCTAATGAAAAGTCTCCCAGCAAAGAAAAGCCCAGGACCTGATGGCTTCACTGCTGAATTTTATCAAACATTTAAAGAAGAACTAATATCAACCCTACTCTAACGATTCTCGGAAATAGAGGAGGAGGGAATACTCCCAAACCTGTTGTATGAAATCAATATCACTTTAATACCCAAACCACAGGAAGACCCATCAAAAAAAAAAAAAAAAGAAAACTACGGGCCAGTATCTCTGATTAATGTTAATGCAAAAATCCTCAACAAAAAACTAGCAAACTGAATTCAATAACACATTAAAAAGATTATTCATCATGTCCAAATAGGATTTATCTCAGGGACACAAAGATGGTTCAACACAGCAAATCAATGTGATACGTAATATCAACACAATGAAGGGGAAAAAAAATCATATGATCATCTCATCTCCATAGATGCAGAAAAATCATTTGATAAAATTCAACATCCTTTCAGGATAAAAACCTTCCCAAAAAACCTGGGTATAGAAGGAACATTAATCAACATAATAGAAGCCATATGCGGCAAACGCACAGCTAGTATCATACTGAGTGAGGAAACACTGAAAACCTTTCTTCTAAGATCTGGGACATGACAAGGATGCTCACTTTTTACCACATTATTCAACATAGTACTGGAAATCCTAGCTAGAGCAATCAGACAAGAGAAAGAAATAAAGGGCATCCAAATTTGAAAGGAAGAGGTCAAATTATCATTTTTTGCAGATGACATGATCTTATATTTAGAAAAACCTAAAATCTCCACCAAAAAAAACTATTAGAACTGATAAATTCAGTAATGTTGTAGGATACAATATCATACAAAAATCATTAACATTTCTATATGCCAACAGAGAACAACCTGAAAAAGAAAATTTAAAAAGTAATTCCATTTACAGTAGCTGCACATAAAATTAAATACCTAGAAATTAACTAAAGAAATGAAAGATCTCTAGAACGAAAGCGATGCAAAACTGGAGAAAGAAATTGAAGAAGACACAAAAAAATGGAAAGCTATTCCATGTTCAAGCATTGCAAGAATCAGTATTGCTAAAATGTCCATACTATTCAAAGCAATCTACAGATTCAATGGAATTCCCATCAAACTACTAATGATATTCCTCACAGAAACAGAAAACAAAAATCTTTATTTATATATAAAAACAGAAAAGACCTAGAATAACCAAAGCTATCCTGAGCAAGAAAAAAACTGAAGGAATCACAATACCTGACTTCAAATTATACTACAGAAGTATAGTAATCAAAGCATCATGGTACTGCCATAAAAACAGACACACAAACCAGTGAAACAGAAGGAGAACCCAGAAAGAAATCCATACATCTACTGTAAAGTTATTTTTTACAGCAATCCCAAAAATATACACTGGGGAAAGAGTAAATCTCTTCAATAAATGGTGCTGGGAAAACTGGATATCCATATGCGGAAGAATGAATCTACACGCCTATCTCTTGCCACATACAAAAATCAAATCCAAATGGATTAAAGACTTAAATCTAAGACCTCAAACTCTGAAATTACTACAGGAAAACTTTGGGGACACTCTCCAGAACTCTGGATTGAGCAAAGATTTCTTGAGTAAATACCCGCGAAGCACAGGCAACCAAAGCAAAAATGAACAAATGGGATCACATCAAGTGTAAAAGCTTCAGCACAGCAAAGGAAACAATCAGCAAAGTGAAGAGACAACAGAAAGAATGGGCGAAAATATTTGAAAACTACCAATCTGACAAGGAATTAATAACCAGAATATATAAGGGACTCAAACAACTCTGTAGGGAAATATATATATATATATAAATCTACTTTAAAAATGGGCAAAAGATCTGAATAGACACTTTCAAAAGAAAACATACAGGTGGCAAACAGGTACATGAAAAGGTGCTCAACATTACTGATCATCAGAGAAATGCAAATCAAAACTACAGGGAAATAGAATCTCACTCCAGTTAAAATGGCTATTATTCAAAAGACAGGCAATAACAAATGGCGGTTATCCATAAGACAGGAAAAGATGTGGAGAAAAGGGAACTCTCGTATACTTTTGGTGAAAATCTAAATTAGTACAACCACTATATAGAAGAGTTTGGAGGTTCCTCAAAAAACTAAAAATAGAGTTACCAAATGATCCAGCAATCCTACTCTTAGATATATACCCCAAAGAAAGGAAATAAATGTTCAGAAGAGGTATCTGCACTCCCGTGTTTATTGCAGCACTTCTCACAATAGCCTAGATTTGGAAGCAACCTAAGTGTCCATCAACAGGTGAATGGATAAAGAAAATGTGGTACACTGACACAACACAATGCTACTCAGCCATAAAAAAGAATGAGATCCTGTCATAAAAAAAAGAATGAGATGCTATCCATAACATGGATGGAACTGGAGTCCTTTACATTAATTGAAATAAGCCAGGTACAGAAAGACAAACTTTGCATGTTCTTACTTATTTGTGGGAGCCAAAAATTAAAAGAGTTGAACTCATGGAGATCAAGAATAGAATGATGGGCCAGGCACGGTGGCTCAAGCCTGTAATCCCAGCACTTTGGGAGGCTGAGACGGGTGGATCATGAGGTCAGGAGATCGAGACCATCCTGGCTAGCACGGTGAAACTCCGTCTCTACTAAAAAAATACAAAAAAACTAGCCGGGCGAGGTGGCGGGCGCCTGTAGTCCCAGCTACTCGGGAGGCTGAGGGAGGAGAATGGCGTAAACCCGGGAGGCGGAGCTTGCAGTGAGCCGAGATCCGATTACTGCACTCCAGCCTGGGCGACAGAGCGAGACTCCATCTCAAAAAAAAAAAAAAAAAAAAAAAAGAATAGAATGATGGTTACCAGAGGCTGGGAAGGATAGCGAGGGGGTGGAGGGGAAGTGCGGATGGTTAATGTGCACAAACAAAACAGAAAGAAAGGATAACATGTAGTGTTTGGTAACACTATAGTCAACAAAATTTAATTGTACATTTAAAAACAACTGAGAGAGTATTACTGGATTGTTTGTAACACAAAGGATCAATGCTTCAGGTGATGGATACTCCATTTACCCTGATGTGATTATTATACATTGTATGCCTGTATCAAAATATCCCATCTACCCCATAAATATACACACCTGCCATGTACCCACATAAATTAAAAACTTTGAGAACCCTGAGGGTTTCCTTTCCAATATAACTAAGCATTCTAAATGCAACTCTGAATGAAAATTTCTTTATATGCCTCAAACTTGAAAATATGTAAGCCAGTCAAAGAATGTGTATTTATTATTGGAGACTCAATAATTAATGATGACAAGCTGTTAAGCTAGAGAAGTGGTTCTCAAGCAGGCATGATTTTGCTCCCTAGGGAGCACTGTCAACTCTGGAGACATTTTTGGATGTCACGCTATGGGGAGGAGGGAGGAGATGCTGTTGGCATCTTGTAGATAGAGGCCAAGGACTTCTTGTAATTCATAGGACAGCCTCAATGTCAACAGTGCTAAGGTTGGGAAATGCTGGGCAAGAAGAACTGAAAGCCCAGGGCCAGGGTCTTCCAGAAAAAACTAGGCACACCTGTCCAGCAAGAGCTGGACCCACTGAGTTGTCATCTATGGCAGACAGAGAGGAAGAAATACCCTCCCCCTCCACCTTCTGTTTTTTTGGCTGTGAAGTAAATGAGCATAACAAGGAAAAATCAGGTATTTTCCTATCACTGTATGGAAGTCTCCATTTAGCCTACACACAGATTAGAAAAAGGTATTCCCCTGACTTGACAGAGCCCCATTTGTACATGGCTTGCTGAGTGGACCACAAGCTGGATTTAAGCTTTCACTTATCCTCTCAATTGGTCACCTTTGTGCAGTGCACAAACTATACAGCCTTACGTGGCAGGCCTCAATATAAGCACGAGTCCCACTAATACTACAAAACTTCATACAGCTTTTAATATGTGGTAACCATGAGATAACTCATAATAAGAGTAATTAAAAGGAGAATAAGACAGATTGAAAAGAAGATCAAAGAAGAGGCATCTAAAAGTGAGATGGGGGTTTGTGGCAGTTATCTTAGAAGGATAAGTTGCCAAACGTAGGCTCTCTGTCAGGAACGTAATACAAACACCAGAACAAAGAAAGACACAAGAAAAGATTAAAAGGGCAGCTATCTTTAAAAGCTTGGGAAAAACAGCCATAACTGGGGAGGGGTAAGGGAGAGTAAAGAAAGGGAGTGATTATCTTGATCTCCTATGTGGAAAAAGTCAGTTGGGGATTACTTTTAAAATTCGAATTAAACTGGCTTGGCAGTTTAACGAGGCGCTGTCACCTACATCCTTTGAAAGCTATAGACCAAATATCTTAGTTAATGCCTATAAAGATTTACCTTAATGATGGTTAATTAGTAAAAAAGTGGCTATCAAATAAGAAATAAGAGGAAACAAGCTCAGGAGTCATAAGAAAATTTAAATAAACCACAGTGAAGAACTCGTACCAGAGAAAGTTTCTAAATATCAAAAATAATCTTAGATTTACAAATTTAGTTACAGAAAATGTTATAGAATATACTTATTCTCTGGAAAGGTATTTAAAATTATCTATCTGCTTGGGATAGTTCTGAATAAAGACAGGAAGAAAAGAAGATAAGCTAAAAAGAAAATTTTGGAGTATTTAAAAGTAGGATGTATACTATCTCTGTGAGATGATTTAGTGAAGAAAATAGAATATCTAAGACTTTAACTCTTCTGCCGATGACCTGTTTACAGAATTAGAGGAGAGGGCACTGATTGGAGTGACAGAAGCGGTGCCAGTTCTCCCCACCATCAAGAGTATCTTCTGCTGTGCCTGGCACAAGGTGTGAAATTTCATTTTTAAAGATTTACTTCTTTGATTTGTCATTGTTATGGTTAAAATGCTATAGTGCTCTCTGAGAGTTAAAGGACATAACTTGTGAAAAATCATTAATTTCCTGGTGCTAATTTAAATTATTTTATAATTATCTGGGAGGGGCTTAAAGGGAGCACAAAATTGCCTTTCGAAAGGGTTTAATTGACATTACAATAGTCTGCTCAAAGTCTGTGAGAGTATGAAGGCCTATGGAAATCTGTCATACACACATGAAAACATATATCAGAAATGACAATTATATAGCACACACAAATGTGTTTGTATGTTTGTGTAAAACTATGCATATAACCAAATACTTACACACCTGGTGTGGTATTGTATTTGATCCACTGTAAAAGTTCTTCCTGAGGCAAATTATTAAATTCTCCTATTATGCTCCATTGATTATGGAGGTTTGCATAACCTTGTATTGACATCACTGTTAGAATGCCAAAGATAACATTCTCAAAACGAACTCTGCGAAAAAGCCAGCCAAAGAGCTGATGACAGAAACCATTTATTTATAGTTCTTATATGAAGAGTACTGCAGGGTCAACAATAAATTCTCACCTTGTTACTCAAACCAATGTGAATTACCCTTTGATATCAGCACATATGTATACAGAATTACCATCTCCGGTTGTTTCCAAAGCAACGAATATGTTGGCATTACAGGGCCCAGGTGAAAACGGAACTTTCTCTCCCCTGGGAAGAATTAAGGAAGGAATGCCTGATCCTTCTAGTACTAATTTACTACCAAGGATTAAAATAAACAAATCACAACTGTGAAACATCTTAGAACTAAATCCTTTCATGTTGGCTGCCTTTTGTGGACATCGTTAGTAGACAGGGAAGTCCTATTAGCTTGACATATATAGATTCTTCTCAGGAAAACAGGCATTATGGTATTTTAAGGCTATACACTCATAATCAAAACTAAGTAAGGTGTTTGTAGAAGTACCTGAGGCCTAATATTCTAGCTAATTTATCTAGTTCTTTTGTAAGTTAGATACAGTGATAGAACCCCAGAATTTCTTATAGATTCTTTCAGCCAAATGGGACCATACTAGAGCAATTACTCTGCATCTGCTCTGGTATTGGATGAGCACTTCAGGGTACTTTTTTTTTTTTTTTTTTTTTTGAGACAGAGTGTTACTCTGTCTCCCAGGCTGGAGTGCAGTGGTGCGACCTCAGCTCACTTCGACCTCTGCTTCCCGGGTTCAAGCAATTTTCCTGCCCCAGCATCCTGAGTAGCTGGGATTACAGGCACACACCACCATGCCCTGCTAATTTTTGTATTTTAGTAGAGACGGGGTTTCACCATGTTGGCCAGGTGGGTCTCGAACTCTTGACCTCAAGTGATCTGCCCACCTCGGCCTTCCAAAGTGCTGGGATTTCAGGTGTGAGGCATCATGCCCGGCCACCAGGAAACTTTTTTTTTCTTTCTTTTTTTTTTTGAGACAGAGTCTCACTCTGTCACCCCGGTTAGAGTGATGTGGTGCGATCTTGGCTGACTGTAGCCTCTGCCTCCCAGGTTCAAGTGATTCGCCTGCCTCAGCCTCCCAAGTAGCTGGAATTACAGGCACGTGCCACCATGCCTGACTAATTTTTGTATTTTTAGTAGAGATGGGGTTTTACCATGTCAGCCAAGCTGGTCTCCTGGCCTCAAGTGATCTGCTCGCCTTGGCCTCCCAAAGTGTTGTGATTACAGGTGTGAGCCACTGTGCCAGGCACTCTTACACAGACCTGAACTCCGAAAGGTTATGTTCATAGACAGGATATTAACAGGGGAAATATTTGCCTAATCACTTGCTATAGAAATATCAATTTAAAATCTAGAAATACTTTTCAAAGCCACTTGAAATTGCTTTTCTTGCTTATAGTGAATCATGAAGTAATATTTTAAATCATTTAAATTAGTTAAAAACACTTAGTGTGTTTGTATTTTGAATTACCGTCAGCAAAGCTGCGGTAACTTTAAGTGTAGTTACTATAGTTTTTATGGTATTGTTATACAAGAATGAATCCCTTACCCGCTGAGAGCATATCAAGGAAGCCATAACACACACGTGTGGTGTCAAAAACAGCTTTAGCCTCATAATTAAAATAGCAAGGGCAGTAAACGCTAACAACTGCAATGTGTGAAAAGTCAGCTACAAAAACACAAATAAGACAAAATCACATTTTTACTTTTCATATTTTTAAATTAATGAACTATATTGAAACTATATTATTCATTAAGACAAAGATCTTCTAACTTAGTAATGAGCCTATTAGTATTCATTCATTCAGCAACAATTTATCGAATGCCTACTATGTTCCAGGAACTCTTCTGGGTGCTTCAGATACAACAGTGAGCAATTTCTGCCCTTGTATTGTATTTAAGTACATTTAGTAACGAAAGACAGACAATACATAGACATAGCAAATAAATAAATCCATTACATAGTCTACTGTAAGGCAATAAGTGCAGCTGGCAAGAAAATGGAGCAGGCAGAGGAGCCAGGGAGAGCAGGAGGTGGTGTGAGGAGGCGGAGGACCAACACAGTAGGCCTCACTATAAAGTGACAAAGTTACCAATGCATCCCTGATGCAAACATCTGAAATCTACAATGCTCCAAAATCTGAAACTTTTGAGTACCAATATGATGTTCAAAGGTTATGCTAAAACAAATGCTCATTGAAGCATTTTGGATTTTGGATTTTCAGATTAGGGATCTCAACTAGTAACTACAGTGTAAATATTCCAAAATTCAATAAAATCTGAAATCTGAAACACCTCTAGTCCTATGCATTTTGGATAAGGGATACTCAACATGTGTCATAAACTATCCCTATTAAGTTCAAATTCAGTTACCCACTCCTGTAAATTTGACCTTTACCTCAACACCCACTTAAAGTTCTATCAAATAGGAAATATCTCTAGTCCACATTGATCTTTTCCTTTTTACGTTACAAAACGATTTTGCACCATATCAAATGTTGTCTTGTTTCCTTTGTAAAATTACACATACTGAAGAGCAGGAACATTACTTTAGTATCTTTTGTGTCCTTCAACACTTCTGAGCTTGTCGCTGACTGACCAGCAAATCTACGTGGTGGCAGATGGCCACCAGTCACAGGGCCGAGGGCGCCTGCCCTAATGGACTGTAGCTGATTAGCTCAGCAGGCTAGAAACCAAATGCTTGTTATTGTTAAATGAATGCAATTTAATTTAATTCTGTACTATCGTCATAAATCAGCCTTCTAGCTTTTAAATCCTTATATCTATTCAAAAGTGAGAGCAGATGAAAGGGTGAGAAGGATCAGCAGAAATGTATCACCAATGCTGACAACTCACGACTGATGGTGCGTCAGCAGCAGGTTATACCTTTGTCAGTTATCCTCAAACTAGAATGTAATACACAAGTCTACCAGAGATTAAAATGAAAGCTTTACCTCACCGTGTTCAAGGAGCTTTTTTCTAGAATAAAACAAAAATATCTATTTACTGAATGTCTTTTATACTATAAATGTATAAAAATAAGCTTCATTTATTTGATCTTAAAAATCTGAGTATCTCTAAACTACTTAGGAACATACATAAAAATAAAAATATCAGATAATACTACAAAAATTACAACAATTTAAAAGGCATAATTTATAGGCATCATATTCAAGATATGTCAAAAATTTGTTCTTTGGTTAAGACAAAATAGATCTTACAGATCCCTGGAGATTGTACCTCTCATGAATAAATGAATAGGATGGCCTTCTATTAAACCTATATATACAGTGTATAGAATACTTTAGATGACCACTGTTAAACTTTTGAGTTGTTTTCATTTTTCACAATTACAAATAACATAGACACTCGTGCATAAAACTTTGTAAGCATGTCTGAATATTCCCTTAGCATAAATTTCCAGAAGAAAAATTACTGGGTAAAACAGAAATATTTTTAGTTTCAGAAAAGTTGTCCCTTTATAAAATACTTATAGTACACCTACTGTATTCTAGGCAGTATGCAATGAAATGAATACCACAGTCCCTGCTTATCCTCCGATCCTCACTTTCCACAGTTTCAGTTACCTGTGGTCAACTGCAGTCCAAAAATATTAAACAAAAAGTTCCAGGAAATAAACAATTCCTAAGTTTTAAATTGTGCACCATACTGAATAGTGAAATCTCAAGTCACTCTGCTTCAACCTACCTGGGACGTGACTCACCCCTTTGTCCAGCATATCCATGCTGTATATGTCACCAGCCTGTTAATCACGTAGTTACCATCTCAGTTATCAGATGGACTCTGGTGGTATCTCAGGGCTTATTTTCAAGTAACCCTTTTCTGACTTAATAATGGTCCCAAAGTGCAAGAGCAGTGATGCTGGCAGTTGAGATATGCCAAAGAGAAGCTGTAAAGTGCTTTCTTTTAAGAGAAAAGGTGAAAGTTCTCAAAAGAAAAAACATCATATGCTGAGGTGGCTAAGATCTATGGTAAGAACAAATCTATCCATGAAATTGTGAAGAAAAAAAAATTAATACTAGTTTTGCTGTTGCATCTACAACTGCAAAAGTTATGGCCACAGTCCATGGTACGTGCTTAGTTAAGATGGAAAAGGCATCAAAATTGTGGGTGGAAGATGTGAACAGAAATGTGTTCCGATGATGGCAATCAGGTGTGTTACTCTCTGCAGTTTCAAGCGTCCACTGGGGGTCTTGGGATGCATCGCCCTGCAGATAAGGGCAACTGCTGTGCAGCATGAACAGTATGGACACAATCCTTATCTTCATGGAGTTTCTATTAGAGTAAGACAAGAGGTAGGAGGCTGCCTATTTTATTCTTCTCTTGAAAAGACTGGGTATTTTACTTTTATGAAAGGCTTTATAGCCTGCAGAGGCACTCTAATATGGATTTTGAGGGTGAAAAGAGAAATAAGTGTGGAAAGTAAGTTCAGGGGTACAGAGACCCATAGGGTTTTTAAAAGAGAAGTCAGGGGAAGGTCTCTTAAGGTAGTAGTGGAGCCCAAATTATTCTATCTCCCTTGTAGCTTCTACCCTTTGTATGAAGTAGTTTTTTTAAAATAGAAGACAGGGGAAGGTTTCTTAAGGTAATAGTGGAGACCAAATTATTCTACCTCCCTTGTAGCTCCTTCCCTGTGTATGCAGTTAACGGACTGCGGTTTCCCCACTTGTCCCGAAATCTTCTAGGCACTACAGATTCCTGTAGTGAGCTGTATGCAAGGAAGAAGCCTGGTAGGTGAGTAATTATTATAATCACCAAGAACCCTGAAAGTGACTACTGATACTTTATTTAAATCAAGTAGCTAATTAAAAATGTGAATATACAACCAAATCCCAAGACATAAATAGCATGAAAAGGAAACACCAAAATGAGTAAAAAACTTGACCTCTCATGAAACAGCTAATGCAAACTCCAGTTATTATTTTCACAGAAGTTTAAGAGGATCATGCATCCATATAATTAAAATAAGCTCCAGTGAAAAGGAGTTTTCAGAAATTTTAAGAAAAATATATTTGCCTAATTTAAAGCCTCAAAAGAAGGTTGAAGAGCAACATGTACACAGCTGAAGTTGACAGTATTAAAGACTCAGTGATGATATTCTCTAACAACATAGAAAGAGAAGAAATAGATATGATAAAAGCAGTAACAGAAATTCAAGAAAGAGAGGCTAAAGTGAAAGAATAAGAGAACAACAAAGCACACACATCACCCCTCCAAACCTTATAAATTTCCAGAGAGAAAAACTATATAGAAATTTTCATCTGTAATGCTCAATGCTAGAACACAAAGAAGTAATGTCAACAAAATGTTGAATGAAACCCACAAATATCTATTAACCAATCTATCCATCAAATATGAGGGCAAAATAAAGCCATTTTTCAGGTAACAAAGCACCCAGAAAGCATGCCAACTTCTACATGTCAAGGAAAAATAAATCAGTAAAATTTGAAGTCAAGTCCAAAGATTGCTGATGTCTTTAATGTAAATGTTTAGAGATTTCTTAAAACATAAGAGATAAGACAACAATCTAGAAGTAAATTTCAGCATAACCTGGAAGGAGAGGGTGTGTAGGCAGGGACAAGTAACAATATTCCGACAGCTCAGTGCTGAAGCAAGCAGGTCTCTAAATACAGAGCCTGAGTATGAATTCTGCCTCCACTACTCACTAGCTGTGTGCCTTTTGGAAAATTACTTACCTTCTTACTGGTTTCCTTATCTGTAAATAATGAGAATAACTGACTCCCTTCTTACAAGGTGGTTGTGAGGATTTATTGAGTTAATACTGGTAAGAAGCTTAAAATACTGTCAGACATACAGGAAATAATAACTATTAGCTATTACCATTGGTAGTAACAGGTTTTAGATGCTGATGAATTCTTAGTATCAAGATGAATATATTTGCTACTAATTTAAGAAAAACCATCAGGAAATATAGAAATGGAATACAGCTAACAATTCAGCAAGTATCAAGAAAATAATTTTTGAAAAGCACGATGAATAGAAAACATAAAATCAGATGGCAGGAAGAAGTATAAACACACCAGTTATCACAGTTAATATGAAAATGGGTTAGATTCACCAATTAGAAAATGAGTATCAGAGGAATTTAAATAGAAAAAAAAATCTAACAGTAAGAAATATACCAAAACCAAAATGTCACAAAAATGTTAAAAAAAAATAAAGCGTAAATACAGGTAAACCAGGCAAATCTATAAAAAAGCAGATGTGGCAATACTAATTTTCTACAAAGAAAAATTTACAGCAAAAATCACTAAGTAAAGCAAAGAATATCCTTTATAATAATCAAAAGTACAATCCTATAATAATCATGCAATGAACAACAGCACTATCTATATAAAGCAAACACTATTAAAATTATAAGACAATTTTTAAAAATTCATTTTTAATGTTGTATGTGAAGATAGCATTCTAAGAAAACAGAAAAAGTAGAAAAATAAGTTGGTGTACTAGACCATTTAGAATAGCACATTAACATGTAACTTTGAACTTCCCCCAAATAAGAAATGAACATTTAAAAAATCCTCATAGAGCATTTACTAAAACTGAACATCTATCTCAATAAATAGCAAGTTAATTTATTTACATTTATTATTATTTTTTATTATACTTTAAGTTCTAGGGTACATGTGCACAACACTCAGGTTTGTTACATATATATACATGTGCCATGTTGGTGTGCTGCACCCATTAACTCGTCATTTACATTAGGTATATCTCCTAATGCTATTCCTCCCCTCTTCCCCCACCCCACGACAGGCCCTGGTGTGTGATGTTCCCCTTCCTGTGTCCAGTGTTCTCACTGCTCAATTCCCACCTAGGAATGAGAACATGCATTGTTTGGTGTTCTGTTCTTGTGATAGTTTGTTGAGAATGATGGTTTCCAGCTGCATCCATGTCCCTACAAAGGACATGAACTCATCCTTTTTTATGGCTGCATAGTATTCCATGGTGTATATGTGCCACATTTTCTTAATCCAGTCTGTCATTGATGGACATATGGGTTGGTTCCAAGTCTTTGCTATTGTGAATAGTGCCGCAATAAACATATGTGTGCATGTGTCTTTATAGCAGCATGATTTATAATCCTTTGGGTATATACCCAGTAATGGGATGGCTGGGTCAAATGGTATTTCTAGTTCTAGATCCTTGAGGAATCGTCACACTGTTTTCCACAATGGTTGAACTAGTTTACAGTCCCACCAACAGTGTAAAAGTGTTCCTATTTCTCCACATCCTCTCCAGTACCTGTTGTTTCCTGATTTTTTAATGATTGCCGTTCCAACTGGTGTGAGATAGTATCTTATTGTGGTTTTGATTTGCATTTCTCTGATGGCGAGTGATGACGAGCATTTTTTCATGTGTCTGTTGGGCTGTATAAATGTCTTCTTTTGAGAAGTGTCTGTTCGTATCCTTTGCCCACTTTTTGATGGGGTTGTTTTTTTCTTGTAAATTTGTTTGAGTTCTTTGTAGGTTCTGGATATTAGCCCTTTGTCAGATGAGTAGCTTGCAAAAATTTTCTCCCATTCTGTAGGTTGCCTGTTCACTCTGATGGTAGTTTCTTTTGCTGTGCAGAAGCTCTTTAGTTTAATTAGATCCCATTTGTCAATTCTGGCTTTTGTTGCCGTTGCTTTTGGTGTTTTAGACATGAAGTCCTTGCCCATGCCTATGTCCTGAATGGTATTACCTAGGTTTTCTTCTAGGGTTTTTATGGTTTTAGGTCTAACATTTAAGTCTCTAATCCTTCTTCAATTAATTTTCATATAAGGAGTAAGGAAAGGATCCAGTTTCAGCTTTCTACTTATGGCTAGCCAATTTTCCCAGCACCATTTATTAAATAGGGAATCCTTTCCCCATTTCTTGTTTTTCTCAGGTTTGTCAAAGATCAGATGGCTATAGATGTGTGGTATTATTTCTGAGGGCTCTGTTCTGTTCCATTGGTCTATATCTCTGTTTTGGTACCAGTACCATGCTATTTCGGTTACTGTAGCCTTGTAGTATAGTTTGAAGTCAGGTAGCGTGATGCCTCTAGCTTTGTTCTTTTGGCTTAGGATTGTCTATGCAAATCAATAAATGTAATCCAGCATATAAACAGAACCAGAGACAAAAACCACCTGATTATCTCAATAGATGCAGAAAAGGCCTTTGACAAAATTCAACAGCCCTTCATGCTAAAAACTCTCAATAAATTCCTTGGAACGTATCTCAAAATAATAAGAGCTATTTATGACAAACCCACAGTCAATATCATACTGAATGGGCAAAAACTGGAAGCATTCCCTTTGAAAACTGGCACAGGACAGGGATGCCCTCTCTCACCACTCCTATTCTACATAGTGTTGGAAGTTCTGGCTAAAGCAATCAGGCAAGAGAAAGAAATAAAGGGTATTCAATTAGGAAAAGAAGAAGTCAAATTGTCCCTATTTGCAGATGACATGATTGTATATTTAGAAAACTCCATTGTCTCAGCCCAAAATCTCCTTAAGCTGATAAGCAACTTCAGCAAAGTCTCGGGATACAAAATCAATGTGCAAAAATCACAAGCATTCTTATACACCAATAACAGACAAACAGAGAGCCAAATCATGAACGAACTCCCATTCACAATTGCTTCAAAGAGAATAAAATACCTAGGAATCCAGCTTACAAGGGATGTGAAGGACCTCTTCAAGGAGAACTACAAACCACTGCTCAGTGAAATAAGAGAGGACAGAAACAAATGGAAGAACATACCATGCTCATGGATAGGAAGAATCAATATCGTGAAAATGGCCATGCTGCCCAAGGTAATTTATAGATTGAATGCCATCCCCATTAAGCTACCAATGACTTTCTTCACAGAATTGGAAAAAACTGCTTTAAAGTTCATATGGAACCAAAAAAGAGCCCGCATTGCCAAGACAATCTTTTTTTTTTTTTTTTTTTATACAGAGTCTCACTCTGTCGCCCAGGCTGGAGTGCACTGGTGCCATCTCAGCTCACTGCAATCTCTGCCTCCAGGGTTCAAGCAATTCTCCTGTCTCGGCCTCCTACTCAGGTTGGGACTACAGGCATGCACCAACATGCCTGGCTAATTTTTGTATTTTTAGTAGAGATGGGGTTACCACTAGTTGGTCAGGCTGGTCTCAAACTCCTGACCTCACGTGATCCACCTGCCTCAGTCTCCAAATGTGCTGGGATTACAGGGATGAACCACCACGCCCAGCCTATATTTTAAAGCTTTATTGCATGAACTTTTTAAAAAGAATAATACCTTGCATTTGCATAATTTAAAATGAATTTTTATATGTTCATTAAAACTCATCAGTAGCATACCTTTCTTGGTAACACCTTGTTAAAAATGTTGTAATATTTGGGGTGTTAACTGTAATAAAACTGAATTTCTTAAAAACAGAAACAAGAATTGAGACTTTTTTCCTGAATGGTCCCATATTTCCAAGTGGCCTAGATTACTGAAAGTAATTGAAAATAATAGTAATTATTATGGGTCATATAGTATGTTAAACACTCTTCTCAGATTATCTCATTTACCCATCATCAATAACTCTATAAGATATGAGGCTGTTTTTTTTTTTTTTATTTTACAGACAAAAAAAAAAACAAGTGAGGAAGGTGGATTAGCAGTTACAGTAAAAAAATATAAAATAAGTTGACTGTTTCTAAGTAAAAATTTTGACTTTCAGATTAAAAAAAAACTAGAGCAAAAACTCCTATTAGTAGAGAAGGAGAAAAGAAACATTCATACCGCTTTTTCCATGAAGTCAAATTCGGGAGCACAGGGGTATATTAAAGTATCAAAATCTGTATACCTTAATATTCTGGCTGCTATAAGATCACTCAGGCGAATCTGGGAGAAAATAAAGTAAAATCAATTAAAATTACACAAATGACTATAGCCTATAGCCAGTAATACTTTATTGATGTAAGAAAAACAAAGTTTATAGAGCAGATAAATCCAATATATTTAGACATCCCTCTAAGAAAATAAAAAACTACAGTGAACCAAATATACAATGTGCTGACTTCTCAAGATAACTGAAAATAAAGAGAAATATCATGAAAAATGAAAAGTAGAAAGAAGTCAGAAAAAAAGAGAAGATGATAAAGAGTGAGATAAAATTAATATCTGCTGAGAAGAAACCACCATGTAGTACATTTTATAATAAGACAACTTATGATGAAAAACTATTTTACTTAACCTCTTTCAACATATATTGTAGATCATAAGTTTTCTGTGCATTGTCACTTTCACAAAGCCTCACAGACTGATTACAATATTTGGTACTTCTTGATGTTTTACAGACATATATTCAAACCACTGAATATGAGATCTGATCCTCATAAGAATTACAACAATTATACATACCACTTTGATTTCTGACTTAGCTATTTGATTTCCAAGACTAAAAATAAATACCAACAACCAAATCCAATGCAGAACTTCTATTTTTCTACTGATTATTTACAATCTGCTCTAGGTGAGACAATTATTCTTCCACAGCATCCTCAGAAGGCCAGAAAAAGAAAATATTCGGCAAGTAAACTCTTAATTCAAATTATTTTTATAGGGATGGAAATTATCTTATAATAAGTTTGATGACTATAAGCAGTTTTCATTCAATTATTTTTCCTAATCTACCAGTACTCAAGGATAATTTAGAGTTGCACTTTATTTTTCTAATTTAGAGTAGGCCTGGTGACTAACAGTAATGTAACCAAACCACTATAATTTCAGGTCTTCCTCATAACTGTCACATAAAGGAAGTCACTCAGGACTACCAAGGAAGTGTGTGTGTGTGTGTGTTTTTTTTTTAAAGATTTGTAGGGCAGACATGGTGGTTCACACCTGTAATCTCATCACTTTGGGAGGCCAAGGCAGGTGGATTACTTGAGGTCAGGAGTTTGAGACCAG
>NW_022168446.1:0-1151 GCF_008728515.1 Papio anubis
CGCCAACAGAGCCTGGCGATAGATTTGGAGACTCTCCCTACCTGGTGTCCTTTCATAGTCCCAGTCCAGGCGGGTGAGGGGAAATCCCTCGTCTATTTCGTTGGGGAGTTGGGTTGGGAGGCCTCCTGGCCCTGGCACATTTTTCCGGGCCTCCAGGAGGACCCGCTGCCTTTCTTCAGTGGTCAGGAGGACCTGCAAGAGTTGCTGGCAATCATCCTAGGTGGGCTGGTGGGTGAGGAGAGTCCCAGTCCGGGCGGGTGAGGGGAAATCCCTAGTAGCTGCTGCGGTAGAGGCTCCCGCCGGGGCCGGATGGGGGAGGGGAGAGGACGGGGAAGGGGAACTCACAAAACCGCAGGGCTGCAGCCCGGACTGCGGTCCGGCGGCGCGGGCGAGGCGCAAAAACCCGGCCCGGCCCCTGCGGCACGGCGCAGCGCAGTGAGGCTCCCCCGGGCCGCCCGCCCGGCCTCCGCAGCAACGTAGCCTGCGCCCTCCCGCCAAGGCCCGAAGTCTCGGGGACGCCCAGCGCCGCCGCTTCCGCTGCCACCACCGCGGTTGCGGGCCCTGCGGCAGCGCCCACGGCTCCTCCCGCCCGGAGGGAGGCCCTCGTTCTATTAACGAGGTTAGGGCCTGAGGGTCTTGGGAAAAGGAAGCGTTATGGGTTTTCCAGTTGTAGAGGTCAGAGGCAGAGAAGGACCAGTATTGGACCGTGCGATTGACCGGGGCGGAGAGGGAAAAGGGAGGATCGCCAAGTTGGGGGGCCATCTGGGTTCTCGGTCCGCCGCAAGCGGAGATGAGGTGTCGGTGGCAGCGTCGGAGGAGTGAGTTCGGGTGGGGCTGGAGAAGGAGAAGGGGTCGAGGGAGACGCCGAGGGGGAAGTTGGGGAAAGGGTAGGGGCCGAGGTGATAGAGGAAAGAGCTGGAGACAAAACAGGGGGCAAGGGTGAAGCGTAAGGTGGAGGTCTCAGGAGGGGGTTTTCAGGTGGAGGAGGCGGGGAGTCAAGAAGGAGGAGATCCCTCTGGGGTTCATCTGGGAGGACTGACTTATGCGGGTCCGGATTCCGGTTCTTCGGGGCTTCCAAGGCAAGAAGGGTAGACTGGGATGGGAAAGGCAGATGGAGGAAGGGTTTCACCCAAGAAGGAGGGTTTCGGACC
>NW_022168447.1:0-1151 GCF_008728515.1 Papio anubis
TTTTTTTTTTTTGAGACGGAGCCTTTCTCTGTCGCCCAGGCTGGAGTGCAGTGGTGCCATCTCGGCTTACTGCAAGCTCTGCCTCCCGGGTTCAGCCATTCTCCTGCCTCAGCCTCCTGAGTAGCTGGGACTACAGGCATGTGCCACCACGCCAGGCTAAGTTTTGTATTTTTAGTAGAGGCGGGGTTTCACAGTGTTAGCCAGGATGGTCTCCATCTCCTGACCTTGTGATCCACCCACCTTGGCCTCCCAAAGTGCTGGAATTATAGGTGTGAGCTACCACGTCCAGCCTCCCCTTTCTTTTTGATTTCTTATGTCCCTCTCTTGTCATTTCTCCAGAAGTTGTCTACTGGGATTTCTTAGACCACAGAAACTTCATTCACCCTTCTTTTCCCTGTCTCCACTCAGAGCATTAATTAAAGATTAATCCTGAAGCCTGGGGGCCTAAACTGACATCCAGGAAAGCCTTAGGAACATTTGCATACACTTATGAAGTCCTTATAAAACTTTACATTTTAATTAGCTGACAGCAGTTAAAAACCACAAGATTAGAAACTTCTACTTCCAGCCAAGATGGAGTAACAGGATTTTACTTACTCTTGTCTGAAACAACTAAAAGACTGGACAAAATATATAAAACAGGCATAGAGATCAGGCAGGGCAGGGCAGTTATGTCTGAGAGATGGACACAAACAATGTGAGCCCCGCAATTGCTTCAGCTTATTGCCTGATAAAATTTACAGGGTCTCAGTGCAGGGAAGCGAAACTCAGGAGCCTGGTAAGCTCCTTACTTGAGGAGACAGAGTTGGCACTCTGGGGTCTTCAGGACAAAATACCAGATCCGAGAGAGCTGTACAGAGAGAAAACTTTAGTGGTCTGCAGAAGTGTCCCTTAAGTCTTCAGCAGGGTACCAATACATTCATTTGTGTAATAAAACTTCCTGGGTTAGAGAACACTCACCTGAAAGGAGCTGAGGGAACAACCTACTCACACAGATTAAGAATAATTCATGTTCCCACCAGATTAAGAATAATTCATGTTCCTACCAGTCTGAGTGCAAAACCTTGTAACTCAGGGCATTAGGTACAGCACTCAAAAGGAAATGACAACATTATTGGGAAAAAATCAGCCCTACATAAGGGCTGTGCTGG
>NW_022168448.1:0-1151 GCF_008728515.1 Papio anubis
TGGGTTCACGCCATTCTCCTGCCTCAGCCTCCCGAGTAGCTGGGACCACAGGCGCCCGCCACTTCGCCCGGCTAGTTTTTTGTATTTTTTAGTAGAGACGGGGTTTCACTGTGTTAGCCAGGATGGTCTCGATCTCCTGACCTCGTGATCCGCCCGTCTCGGCCTCCCAAAGTGCTGGGATTACAGGCTTGAGCCACCGCGCCCGGCCACCTGGCTAGCTTTTTGTATTTTTTAGTAGAGACAGGGTTTCACCGTATTAGCCAGGATGGTCTCCATCTCCTGACCTCGTGATCCGCCCATCTCGGCCTCCCAAAGTGCTGCGATGACAGGCTTGAGCCGCCCCGCCCAGCCCCCCTTGTTTTCAAAAAGCACAATTAGCTTACAATGGGTTCTTGTCCCAGCGGACCACCTGACCGCAGAGGCCTTGTGACTGGAGCCTGACAGTCCCATTCGGAGGGTTTTCAACTCAGACACAACCACCACAAGGAAGGAGGGCCCGAGAGCTTCTCTTCGCAAATGGAAGACTCTGTATTCAACAGCAGCGGGCAGGCCCCCAGTGATGTCTCAGCTTCACATGGAAAGTGGCCACTCTCCCTTTCGGGGAAACTTTGCTCGCTGCACTCCACCATCCGAGGAAAAGCTCATGGCTCTCCAGGGCCCTCGATCCACCAGGGCCCCCTAAACGGCCGCTCACCTGGGGCTTGCTGAGCTGGAACCCGATAGTGACCCCACGGCTGCTGCTGTCTGGCCTCAGCGCCAGCGACACGGGACCTAGAGTAAACATGGTCACTTGGCTCAGTGGCCAGAATTCAAGCCATTCGTGTAGCACTGGCCAATATCCCCATTCACAAAACTTGCTGTATTTTCACTGACTTTTGGGCTGTTTTGAATACTGTACTGATTTGACTACTGTCCCCTCCAAAATCACGTCCACCTGGAACCTCAGAATGTGTCCTTATTTGGAAACAGGGTCGTCTGTGTTTTAATTTAAATTAATTTGGCACTAACTGTTTTGATTTAATTTAATGTAACTTAATTTAGGAGAGTAAGTAATTAAACATGAGGCCAAAGTACATAAGAAAGTGGCAGTCTTTTATTGCAAATATGCATACACTCTCGGACGAGGTTCTCTGGTCCTCAGGTGTGGGGGG
>NW_022168449.1:0-1150 GCF_008728515.1 Papio anubis
GTACACACACGGATATCTTCCCTCTCTCCTACACTCTCCCAGTCTCTCACACTCACTCTTGCATACTCCCCAGCAGAGATCCCTGACATCATTTAGTCGCTAATGTCTACTCAAGAAAGGAAGGGAGGCTAGGTGCGGTGGCTCATGCCTGTCATCCCAGCATTTTGGGAGGCCGAGGCAAATGGATCACCTGAGGTCAGGAGTTCAAGACCAGCCTGGTCAACATCATGAAACCCCATCTCTAGTAAAAACACAAAAATTAGCCAGGCCTGGTGGTGTATGACTGTAGTACCATCTACTTGGGAGACAGAGGCAGGAGAATTGCTTGAACTTGAGAGGTTCAAGCCATGGGAGGTGGAGGCTGCAGTGAGCCGAGATCATGCCACTGCACTCCAGCCTCAGCAACAGAGCAAGACTACCTTGAGGAAAAAAAAAAAAGAAAGAAAGGGACTTCCCAAGGTCATGTATCAGGGCAGGGAAGAGCTGGGGGCCCAGCTGGCTGCTCCCCTGCTGAGCTGGGAGACCACCTAGGTCTGACTTCTCCCATCCTCCCAGCCTAAGCCAGGCCCTGGGGCCATGGAGGCTGGGGAGGCACCGAGGAACACGCCTGGCCTGTGCTGACAGGGGATTTTATGCTCCAGCCCACTGGCTGGGAGGAGCCTGCTGGGCAGAGGCCGGAGCTGGGGGCTCTGGAGGGCACCTGGGGGAGGTTGCACTGTGAGGATGAGCTCAAGTTGGGTCAGAGAGCAGGGCCAACTCTGCCAGTGCCTGCATCAGCCTCATTGCTCTCCTGGGCTCCTGGCCTGCTAGACTCTGGGCTGCAGGTCCTTCTTGAGAGGCCGTGAGTAGTGAGACAAGGAGCAGGGGTGAGGGGTGGCAGGAGAGAAGATAGAGACTGAGAGAGAGAGAGAGAGAGAACGAGACAGAGAAAAAAGGAGAGAGAATGCCTTAGACAAAGAGAGAAAGATGGAAAGATAAAGAGACAGTCTAGGGACACTGGCTCATGCCTGTAATCCCAACACTTGGGAAGGCCAAGGCGGGAGGATGGCTTGAGGGAAACAGTCTGAGATCAACCTGGCCAACATAGTGAGACCCTGTCTCTAAAAAAAAAAAAAGAAAAAAAATTATTTTAAAGGGACAGAGAAAGAGA
>NW_022168450.1:0-1149 GCF_008728515.1 Papio anubis
GCTCTTCCTGCAGTATTCCAAGGCCCCAGACTTGCCCCGTCCCCTCTTATAGGAGTGCTCTGTCTGCCTGTTGATGTTGGATGTGCAGGTGGGAGCTTCTTGGGCCATCTGCTGGGGTCTCTGTCTCCTTGGATCTGCTGTAGGAGAGCATCTTCCTGTAACCTCATCCTGTGTGTCTGCCCATTGGCTCTGCCAACTCACAGGGTGGCTGACCTGCTCTGGACAAGACACCCACCAGCACGAGTTCGCCTCTTCTTCATCACAGCAGTCAGGTTTTGTTTTAGTTGTGTCACAGGAGCATTGAGGAGGACAGAAGCAGCAACTGTGACCTCCCCCTTGGCCATCAGAGGCACAGCTCTGCCCTGCTACAGGCCACCTGTAGGCAGACCATGGCTCTCTGACACACTACATTTGAAAGCAAGTCCACAGTTGTCTTCCAAAATGCTGACTGTTTTGAAACATCATCAGAAAGAAAAAAGAGGAGGGATTGGAAGAAAAGCTGTGAGATGATGGAAACCTGAGACGGAGAATTGAAGAAGGGTGGAGGACATCAGGCCAGGGCTGAGAGGGGTCGTTGCCATCGCCAGCACTCAAGCCAAGGGTGGGCTGGAGCAGGGGTTTGTGGATGTCCCAATACAGACAGTGCTGCCCTCTTGCACCATCCCTCAACAGACAGGTGGGGAGTGTGACCGCCTGTGCCAAGGTGGGCAGGAAGGGGAACTGCCTCCTATCAAGGTGTGGGAATTTCTTCCTGTGTAGGGAAGTGGAGAACCTATTATTTTTGCTACAATAATTTTGTTCCTTCTCATCTTCTCTCCCTCAAATAGATGCTGGGATCCTAGCCAGGAGGTGCTGTCTTCCGGTTTTCTGTCTTTCCCTGAGCTGGAGTCTCCAGTGACAGGACAGGGCTCCTGACAGACTCCTGAAAAACCCTGGCATGTCTGCACTGTGACCTGAAATGGATGCTACCTTCCCCCCTGCGGGGACACATGCTGCTTTCTCTAGAGTTACAATGTCTTCAGGCTTTTCCTCTTCATGGGGTCACTTTTTACCTCAAGTTATTAATTCTCTTACAACATTTAGCTTCTTGGCAGCAGGCTGTGATGCTTGAGTGGTGCTCACACACTGAGGTCTTAGATCTGATAATGC
>NW_022168451.1:0-1149 GCF_008728515.1 Papio anubis
GTTGCACTCTATTTTACAAAACTACAAATTTTCCAATTTTGCTAGCCCTTTTTCATGATGGCAAATAACAATAAGTAGTATGCTACCCAGCAAAAGGTATGGAAAAAACAAAACTTCTGAGTGTATCCCTTCAAGATAAATGCAATATTTTAACAATGAATAAGAAATAGATTTTTTTCAAAAGGCACTCATGTGGAGAGCATATTGAAAATGGACATTTGAAAATGTTTCCACTGTTAGATAAAATAACATGTTTCTTTCCAAAACTCTTATAGCCTTCCATTTCTGGCAAGAAGAACGACAACATGACCTTAAAACAATCATGCTGGTCAGGCACGGTGGCTCATGCCTATAATCCCAGCACTCTGGGAGGCCAAGGCAGGTGGATCACCTGAGGTCAGGAGTTTGAGATCAGCCTGGCCAAAATGGTGAAATCCCGTCTCTACCAAAAATACAAAAATTAGCTGGGTGTGGTGGTAGGCGCCTGTAGTCCTAGCTACTTGGGAGGCTAAAGCAAAAGAATCACTTGAACCTGGGAGGTGGTGGTTGCAGTGAGCCGAGATCATACCCCTGCACTTCAGCCTGGGCAATAGAGTGAGATTCCATCTCAAAAAAAAAAAAAAAAAAAGAAAGAAAAGAAAAAGAAAACAGAAAACTATCATGCTATAAAACATTTAGTGATATTGGAAAGAATAATTATTGCTAATGCATAACAGAGTTTCTAAGAAAGTCAGGGCAATTCCCAGCGCCAAAACCAAAGAAGGAAATAAAGCCCAGAGCTGCCACTGCAGCTTGCTTGTAGAGCCTGGAGACAGGAGACACCACCTTGGGGTGGTGCCGTGAGGAAAGGTACAAATAAAAACAAAAATTTCTATTTCCAATTATTTTCTTTCTAAAACTTGCAAAAAAAAAATAGCTTCTCTAATATTTACTATGTGGACTGATACCGGTGATCTTCTTTGCATTCTATTTGGCAGAGCCCCATGTCATGCCCTGTAAGTAGGAAATGCAATATTTTACAGGTATATTTTATCGGATATTTTATCAGAGAGCTGAGTCTTCTGTGAAAAAACGCCCTGGAAAACATCCACCCACCAGCAAAGAGACACCTGGGGAAGAGTATCAGTGTGGGCCTATTCTTTTGATAGG
>NW_022168452.1:0-1149 GCF_008728515.1 Papio anubis
CCAAAGGCAGATAAAACCACAAAGATGGGGAAAAAGCAGGGCAGAAAAGCTGGAAATTCAAAAAATCAGAGCACATCTCCCCAACCAATGGAACACAGCTCATCGCCTGCAACGGAACAAAGCTCGACAGAGAATGACTTTGACGAGTTGAGAGTAGAAGGTTTCAGTCGATCAAACTTCTCAGAGCTAAGGGAGGAACTACGTAACCAGCGCAAAGAAACTAAAAACCTTGAAAAAAGAATGGATGAATGGATAACTAGAATAACCAATGAAGAGAAGACCTTAAAAGAACTCATAGAGATGAAAATCATAACACAAGCACTACATGACAAATGTACAAGCTTCAGTAACCGACTCGATCAACTGGAAGAAAGAGTATCAGTGATTGAAGATCAAATGAATAAAATGAATGAGAAGAGAAGTGTAGAGAAAAAAGAGTAAAAAGCAATGAACAAAGCCTCCAAGAAATATGGGATTATGTGAAAAGACCAAATCTACATCTGATTGGTGTGCCTGAAAAAGACAGGGAAAATGGAACCAAATTGGAAAACACTCTGCAGGATATCAGCCAGGAGAACTTCCCCAACCTAGTAGGGCAGGCCGACATTCAAATTCAGGAAATACAGAGAATGCCACAAAGATAATCCTTGAGAAGGGCAACTTCAAGACACATAATTGTCAGATTCATCAAAGTTGAAATGAAGGAAACAATGTTAAGGACAGCCAGAGAGTAAGGTCGGGTTACACACAAAGGGAAGCCCATCAGACTAACAGCAGATCTCTCAGCAGAAACTCTCCAAGCCAGAAGAGAATGGGGGCCAGTATTCAACATTCTTAAAGAAAATAATTTTCAACCCAGAATTTCATGTCCAGCCAAACTAAGTTTCATAAGTGCAAGAGAAATAAAATCCTTTATAGACAAGCAAATGCTTAGAGATTTTGTCACCACCAGGCCTGCCCTACAAGAGATCCTGAAGGAAGCACTAAACATGGAAAGGAACAACAGGTACCAGCCATTGCAAAAACATGCCAAATTGTAAAGTCCATCGATGCTAGGAAGAAACTGCATCAACTAGTGAGCAAAATAACCAGTTAATATCAAAATGACAGGATCAAGTTCACACATAATAATATTAACCTTAAATGTAA
>NW_022168453.1:0-1149 GCF_008728515.1 Papio anubis
TCACAAAACACAAAGAAGTTTCTCAGAAAGCTTCTTTCTCTTTGTATTGGAGGATATTTCCTTTGGCCCTATAGTCTTCAAAGGGATCCGAAATATCTCTTCTCAGATTCCACAGAAATAAGGCTAGCAAAGAGATCCACGAAATACAGATGTAACTCTGAGAGGTGAATTAACAGAACACTCAGCATTTTCTCAGAAAGCTTCTTTCCAGATTTCATCTGAGGATATTTCTATTTTCACCATAGCCGTCTATGGGCTTCCAAATATCACTTTCCCAATTCCACAAGAAGTGTCTTAACGAAAGGCTTCTTGAGGGGAAAGCTGTAACTCTGTGAGATGATTTTACACAACACAAAGGAGTTTGTCAGAAAGCTTCTTTCTCTTTGTTATCGCCGGATATTTCCTTGTCGCTATGGTCTTCTAAGGGATCCGAAATATATGTTCTCAGATTCCACAGAAATAAGGCTAGCAAAGAGATCCACGAAATACAGATGTAACTGTGTGAGATGAATTAGCAGAACACTCAGCAGTTTCTCAGAAAGCTTCTTTCCTGATTTCATCTGAGGATATTTACTTTTTCAGCATATCCCTATAGGGGTTCCAAATATCTCTTTGCCAATTCCACAAGAACTGTCTTAGCGAAAGGCTTCTTGCGGGGAAAGCCGTAACTCTGTGAGATGATATCACAGAACACAAAGAAGTTTCTCAGAAAGCTTCTTTCCCTTTTTGATCGGAGGATATTTCCTTTGGCCCTATAGTCTTCAAAGGGATCCGAATTATCTGTTCTCAGATCCAACAGAAATAAGGGTAGCAAAGAGATGCACTAAATACAGATGTAACTCTGTGAGATGAATTAACAGAACACTCTGCAGTTTCTCAGAAACCTTCTTTCCAGATTTCATCTGAGGATATTTCCTTTTTCACCATGGCACTCTATGGGCTTCCCAATATCACTTTGCCAATTCCACAAGAACTGTCTTAGCGAAAGGCTTCCTGAGTGGAAAGCTGTATCTCTGTGAGATGATTTCACAGAACACAAAGAAGCTTCTCAGAAAGCTTCTTTCTCTTTGTTATCGGAGGACATTTCCTTTGGCCCTATAGTCTTCAAAGGGATCCAAAATATCTGTTCTCAGATTCCACGGAAATAAG
>NW_022168454.1:0-35905 GCF_008728515.1 Papio anubis
GGAATTGGGAAACAAATTGGAATACGATTTGGTACCTCTCCCATGAAAGATTAATTTGCAGAATGTACTCAAATTAGAAGCATTAAATAAATTCTATAATGTAAAAATAGCACATCTTGTTCTCTACACTATAGAAATAGCTGCATGAGTGACCGAAGATATGTGTACAAGAGTGATGGTGACTGTAGCATCATTTGTAATGCTAAAACCGTGAAACGCACCTCACTTCAAAAACATTTTGAAAAGGGTTAAATAAATCATGCACAAACTGAGGAAGAAAGGCTGTTTTCACGAACAATGGCGAGGATCACCATGAGGATGACTGATTCCATTGGTCACATTACTGATAGAGCAATCAGTAAACCCAGGCACATCCTGGGGATAGGATACTGCTGTAATAGGCCTCCTATTATTAAACATGAAAAACTTGAAGCACAAAATGTCTACCTCACTGACCCAAGCCATGGGAGCAAGGAAGATTTTTATCACACCACAAGCGAGATCCTTTCTAAGGTCTATGGGATTCCTGAGTTTGACAGGTATGACGTGCGGTGGCCCTTGCTAAGCCTCAGACTTAAGGTGGATAGGAAGTGGGGACACGTGTGTCTTGTGATCAATCAGGAGTTGGTTGTCCAATCAACAGAAACAGGTTAAAATAAAAGCCCAGGGCCCGACTCGAACCACCAACCTTTACCGTTAACAGCAGAACGCTCTGACGAATTGCGCCACAGAAACACGTTCCGTGCCTTCTTCTGGGCGCTATAGGAAGGGTGCACTCACCAAACTCCCCATCCCCTCAATCTTCAGGGCCCTCCCGGCAGGATGACTGTGTAAGTTCCAGGTCCTTGGAAAACTGGAGAGATTAGAGCGGTGAATTGTGGTGTTGGACACGCGCGCGCTGGGACATTCTAGAGCACGAAGGACAGCCGTATGGCCTTCGCCCGCCCTGCCCCTCGCCTGCTTCAGAAGCCCCCGGAAACGCCCTGGTCCGCGACCCGAGCCCGAGCGGCCGCCTCGGGGACCCAAGGGAAGCAGGACGCCCGGTGGACTCCCGGGATGCCTCTTCCCGTTCTTTGCGCCGCCTTCATCTACTGAGGGAGCCTGTGCCCACCCTGGCCAGTCGCTTTTGAGGCAGCTGCGGAGCTTCCGCTGCCGTCTGCGGATCCTGTGTCCCGCACGGGGGCTCCACCGGGGCAGGGATGGTGGTGAGGGTCTCTTGTGGGTCCCTTCGCGGGAAACAGGGTCTGGCACTCACCAGGGCGCACGACTAGGACTTGAATTAATCCATCGTCGCCTTTAGTTTTTAGTCCTTTGAAGAGCTCTGAAAATAGAAATCAGGAACTGTTTTTCCATGGGGAAGTTTTGTTTTGTTTTGTTTGTGAGACAGGGTCTGATTTGGTCGCCCAGGCTGGAGTGCAGAGGTACAAACACGGCTCACTGCAACCTTGACCTCCTGGGGCAGAGCGATTTTCTTGCCTCAGCCCCCCAAGGAGCTGGGACTACAGGCGTGAGCCACACGACGGGCTAATTTTAGTATTTTTTATAGAGACAGGATTTCGCCGTGTTGCCCACGCTGGTCGCGAAGGGGAAGTAAGTTCTTTTTAAAAAGCGTTTATTCCGATTGATTTCCTGGTATCCCGTGGGGCGGACAACGGGCGAGGCCTCCAGTAAACCTTCTGCCAGGTGGAGCTGCAGGGGCTCAGCTGCGCTGTTTTTGAGTGGGTGCTTGGGGCACCAGGGCGGGAGCGGGGCATGGGGTGGGTCTAAGGGGGAACTGCAAGGAGGAGAGCAAGGAAGTCGGTAGAGGCGGGAACCCTGGCGAGGAAACTTCCCAGTAGCTTTGTTCAGCGGGAAGGACCGGATCCTTGAGAGACGAACCTCATCTTTTCTCCTGTAGCAGAGTGGGGAGAAAGGGAGGAAAAATGGAGAGACACCAAGAAAGAAGGAAAATCATGAGGCCTCTTAGGCCGAAGCAGCCCTATATTAAATTTAAAGAAGAAAGCAGGCGGCTTCCTGTGATCGTATATTGGTTAGTACTCTGCATCGTGGCCAGGGTCAAGTCCGAGTCCAGGCAGTATCCCTCCTGGGGCGTGGCACTCCTCCTTTCCTTTAGACTGCAACCTCTGCCTAGGCTGCGCTCTTTACCTGCGACTAGAGAGGTTAGAACTTACCCGTGCCTTGGGAGCTCTGTGCAGTGGTGAGAATAGAAGCAACCCCTAACCTGCACGCTGGGGTCCGGTCATCTTGAAGACCCGGCTTTTGCTCCCTCTGTGAGCAAGTGTAACACCCAAAAGGTGAGCTGCTCCTTCTCAGTCAGCCTTATTGACACGATATAGCCATACTGTTCTTCTGGTTCAGATATTTCAAACATCGGTTTGGCCTTTTTTTTTTTTTTGGAGACGGAGTCTCGCTGTGTCGCCCAGGCTGGAGTGCAGTGGCCGGATCTCAGCTCACTGCAAGCTCCGCCTCCCGGGTTTACGCCATTCTCCTGCCTCAGCCTCCCGAGTAGCTGGGACTACAGGCGCCCGCCACCTCGCCCGGCTAGTTTTTTGTATTTTTTAGTAGAGACGGGGTTTCACTGTGTTAGCCAAGATGGTCTCGATCTCCTGACCTCGTGATCCGCCCGTCTCGGCCTCCCAAAGTGCTGGGATTACAGGCTTGAGCCACCGCGCCCGGCCCGGTTTGGCCTTTTAAGGTCAAATCAGAAACAAGTGAGAGGACATGAGGAGAGTTCGCACTCCAACTGGGAATTTTAAGTAAAGCCTAAATAATACAAGAAATTCTAAACTTAATGTCATTGCCCAACACCCAATTTTTATTTCTGTTTTTATTTATTTGTTTATTTACTTTTGCTATCAGTAAATGACTGAAATACAATCCACACAGACCAAAGTGTGCCAATCTTAAGTGCACAGCCCAGTGCATTTTGATGAAAGAAACCATCACCCAGATCAAGTTACAGGACATCATTTTCACCAGCCCAAAAAGTCATTAGAGCCCCTTTACAGTCAGTCCTCACCCCATCCCCACTTAGGCAATCGCCATTCTGATTTCTGTCTCCATGGATTACTTTTGCTTCTTCTTGAAATTCACATAAAGGAATATACTGACTTTGCTGGGGTTTTTTTGTTTTGTTTTTTGTTTTTTTGTTTTAATGCAAAGATGGTTTTGAGATGCGTCCATTTTATGGCATGTATCTCAGCTTTTCGATGTTATTGATGAATACAATACCATTGATGGACAATTGGGATATTTCTACTTTTGACTGTTGTGAATAAAGTTTAGGAATATTGTACTATGGGCCTTTTTATGGACCTGTGCCTTCATTTCTCTTGAGTATAAACCTAGTAATGGAATGGCCGGGTCATGGAGCAGGCGTATTTTTAACTTTATCAGAAACTATCAGACAGTCTTTTAGAATGGTTGCACTATCATATTCTCTTGCCAGCAACAAGGGATATATTTGCTCTGCATTCTTACAGACTAGTGGTTTCTCCTGTCTCTTAAATGTTGGCTATTCTGATGGGCATGTAATGGTGTCTCATGGCATTTTAGATTTGTGTTTTCTGAATGAGTAATGATGCTGAGAATTCTTTCTTTTGACATTTGGACATGAAAAAAGCCTCTTTTGTGAACAAACACTGTTCAAGTGTTTTGTTCATTTTATATTGGCTTGATTCTTTCCCCTTGCCCCTTTTTACACAAACTTTACTGTTTGTGTAAATTTTTTCTATTCTATAGAAAAAATAGAATAGAATAGAAAAATTGAGAAGCTAGTACACAGAATGGAGTAAAGAGGCTGGAATGGGTTTTGGGGAACCAACTCACATTTTACAGTTGTTTTAACATCCCCATCCAAGAACAATGTGTGTTTTTCAAAGACATCCCCTTATTGAAATATGCAGAGAAAGTGTGGGATAAAAGAGCATATACTAAACTTCTCAGAACGAGTTTCTAGAAGTGGACAAGGGAATAGGAATTGGATAAACAGAGGAAAGAAGAGACAGTATGGGCCTTGCTCAGAGTGGCCACCATAATATGTCCTGAGCTAAGGACATGGAATTTCAAAAACAGTATAGGAAAACAGAAAGTTTACCCAGACAGACCAGTCTAGTTAAGAAAAGCAGGAAGAGACATTAAAAAACAAAGCAAAAACAGGGAAATCATACAATGAAATGCTGGGAATGAGACTAACTATGCCCCGTCATCTCCAACATGACACTAATTACTGCTAATTATAATGGATCTAAATCTCTCAGATTGGATAGAAAAGGAAATGCTGGCTCTAACAGTTTAATGGACAGAAAAGGGTTACATATTAAAAGCCGTGCATATTATCCTTAGCACACTAATGCAAGATCAGAAAACCAAATATCACGTGTTCTCACTTATCAGTGGGAGCTGAACGATGAGAACACATGGACAGATAGGATGGGGGTGGGGACAACACACACTGGAGCCTGCCAGAGGGTGAGGCTGGGAAGAGGGGAGAGCATCAGAAAGAGGAGCTAAGGGATGCTGGGCTTAGTGCCTGGGTGATGGGATGATCTGTGCAGCAAACCACCATGGCACAGGTTTACCTATGAGACAAACCTGCACATCCTGCACATGTACCCCTGAAATTAAAGTAAAAATTGGAAATGAAACATTTAAAAAGAAAAGAAAACAAACAACAACAACAACAACAACAAAGAGAGAGGTGCAAAGCCTGTACCAGGCTTATCAGAAACAAAAGAATGAGAGTGAAAACATGGATATCAGACAAAGGCAAACAGCAAAATAACGCTTTACATTAGCTAGAGGAGTAACATCCTAGCATCTACCTAGAGTTGAATGGAATCGAATGGGACCGTTTTTTCTTGAACTGGCCTCCTTGGGTGGCCGACCAGGGCATGGTGAAGGGAAAAAATCTTGAAGCGAAACGTCCATTTCTTCGCTCTTGTTTTGGTCTCTGTAAGGCTTAAGAAGTTAAAAGCAAGATCTGATCCCTGGAGTTTTCCAGGAATTCGAAATAGGTATATGAGGAAAGAAACTCAGTTATCACCCAGGTCTCCGGGAGTATCCCAGGTATAGTGCCAAGAGTCCAGCTTTCCAAACCCGGGTCCCTGGGTTCCGAAGGCCTTTTAGGGGAAAGTACTGATGTTCGTGTTAAGGTTGGGAGGAAAGGGTTTGGAAGGCCCCAAGCGGCGCGAAGGCAAAGAGAAGATATCAAGAAGCGAGGCAAGAACTTTCCACAGGCCCACGTTGGATACAGCACCAGAGACAGGAAACCGGGTGAATTTCTGGTGTTTTCCTACAGAGGTTTGTTACCCAGTTGCACAGAGCCTACTTCAAAATAAGGCTTTTTCAAGTCAACTCTTTTAATGCGAAGCCATAAGTTTGTGGTGTTGCCTGATGCAAATCTCTACTGTAAGCCTTTGCTCTGAGTGTCTTTTTTGTTAGTGAATCTTCCAAAGAGAACGGTGAAAACTTTGAGTCCGTATTTTACCTCTTTCCAGGGAAAGGCCACAGGTTTTGTAACCAGCGGGCATTGGTGGTTCAGTGGTAGAATTCTCGCCTCCCACGCGGGAGACCCGGGTTCGATTCCCGGCCAATGCAATCTATTGTTTCGTAACCTCTGGTTTTTGTTTTTGTTTTTTTTTTTTTTTTTGAGGCGGAGTCTCGCTCTGTCGCCCAGGCTGGAGTGCAGTGGCGCGATCTCGGCTCACTGCAAGCTCCGCCTCCCGGGTTTACGCCATTCTCCTGCCTCAGCCTCCCGAGTAGCTGGGGCTACAGGCGCCGCCACCACGCCCGGCTAATTTTTTGTATTTTTAGTAGAGACGGGGTTTCACTGTGTTAGCCAGGATGGTCTCGATCTGCTGACCTCGTGATCCGCCCGTCTCGGCCTCCCAAAGTGCTGGGATTACAGGCTTGAGCCACCGCGCCCGGCCAACCTCTGGTTTTTAAATTTAGTTACCATAACTGTTCTTCAGGTAGGTTACAGACGCGATAATAAAGAGAAGAAAAAGGGAACTACTGTATAGCTTTCGGGTTCCTTCCGGAGTGGAATTTCTCTAAGCAGGTACTTTGCAGAGACTGTCTTTGAAGTAGCCAGTGTGTCTGGTTGGTTGGTCTTTGCATATTTGGCCCTAAAACCGGAGGGACTTTTATTGTCTCTTCTGGCGGATCCCTGAAATACAAAGAGTCACCTGGACATTGATTTCACTGCCTGGACCTTGGACAGACCATTTGACCATGTCTCGCGATGGAGTGCAGCTTGAGAAATAAATGACATTCCCGAAAGGAGAGAAGCTGTGGGGTAGGGCAGACACACGTGAGACAAGGGGCCCCAGGGAAAAGGGAGGCATGTGGGGAGGAACCCGCGTGCAGATGAGGGGAGCTGCGGAGAGGGGCCTCGGACCTTCCTGTTGAGGAAGGCCCAGTCTTTGGTGGTCTCGGCAAAATGAAGGATGGGCCCCGAGTGGAGAGTAGCACGTCCCCAAAACTCATTTCTATCAGCCGCGTTTGTTTTACACTCCACCAGGTAAATCTTCTGTCCAAGGGATTCTTTTTATTGCTTCTCTTTAAGCAGCGTGGTGGGGAGGCCATGACAACCACTAGCTCTGGAGCTTTGGGGAGCAAACCTGGAAAAAGAATGCTCCAGGATCATCTGGTTTGTCCTCCCCTGTTTTCATCAACCCTTTTCCTCAGCGAAACTTATATGGGTCCAGGATGTAACATCGCAGCTGCGGCATTGGCGGATTAAGAGCCGCTGACAAATCTTCCCCCAAAGGGGGAAGAGCCCCATTTGGCCCATAGCCATGGAGTCAGAAGCAAGAGCAGAATCGAAAATGCTTTTCTCTATGTCGTTCTCTCTCTCCTACCTGTGAACATCAACCTTCCACACACGCCGGTTCAAAACCGCCTTAGTCTCTACGGGAGGTTTACCATTTTTCACAGTTCTGGTAAACCATGTTTCCTTCTTGCTTCTACAGCTCTTCCAGGGTTGAGTTTCAGGAGCTGCTCAGCAGTGCAGGCTAGTTCAATATCCTGGTTCAAAATCATCTGTCTAGTTTTGCTACTAGGGTAAAGTTTGCCTCCTAGACCAGAGTTAAGACGTGCTCCCTCGGCTTCCATTTTCTACAGATAATTGGTATCATTTCTTCCTTAAATGTTTAGTAGGGAAACCATCTAGACCTGGTGCTTTGTTCTGGAAGGTTGTTAAGCTTTGCTTCAATTTCAGTAAGAGAGATCTATTTAGGTTATCTATTTCTCCTTGTGCGAGTTTTGGTAGACTGTGTCTTTCAAGGACTTGGTCCAATTCATCAAGTTATCAAATTTGTGAACACAGAATTGTTGATAATCCTCATTTGTTATCCTTTTAATGTCCATGAGATCAGAAGTGAGGACCTTCTTTTCTTTTTTTATTAGTAATTTGTATCTTCTCTCATTGTCTCTTGGTTCACCAGCTAGATGTTTCTCAATTTTATTGATTATTTTAAAGAACTAACTTTTGGTTTTGTTGATTTTTCTCTCTTGATTTCTGGTTTTGTTTCCTTGATTTCTCCTCTAATTCTTAGTTTCTTGTTTTTCACTGACTTTGGGTTTCATTTGCTCTTGTTTTTTGAGTTTCCTAAATTGTAATCTTGAATTATTAATTGTAGATATTTTTTCTTTGCTAACATATACATTGAATCTATGAATTTCTTTCTAAGCAACAATTTTCCTGCACCTAGAAATTTTTTTGTAAGTTATACACTCATTTTCATTTAGCTAAAAATATGTAATTTGTTCCAAGACTTTTCCTTGGCCCAGGTGTTATTAGAAGTGTGTTGTCTGATCTCCAATTTTGGGGTTTTCCAGCTATCTGTCTGCTATTGATTTCTACTTCAGTTTCATACTTTGAATGAAGGGCATACTTGGTATGATTTCTATTCCATAAAATGTGTTGAAGTGTGTTTTATGGGCCAGAATATAGTGGATCTTGGTGAACATTCCATGTGAACCTAAAAAGGATATGTATTCTGCTCTTGTTGGATGAAGTAATCTAAAAAGTTGGTTGGATCCAGGTGACTGGTAGTGGTGTCCAGTTCCACTATACCTTTATTGATTTCCTTCCTGCTGGATCTGTCAATTACTGAAGCTGAAGTCTCCCACTGTAATAGTGAATCTGTCTATTTGTCCTTGAAGTTCTATCAGCTTTTGCCTCTCGTATTTAGATGCTCTGTTGTTAGGTGCATATCAGTTAAGGATTGTCGTATCTTCTTGGAGAAGTGACCTCTTTATCATAATGTAATGACTCTTTATCCCCATGATTTTCCTCCCTCTGAAGTAGGCTCTGTCTCAAATTAATATAGCTTATCTAGTTTTCATTTTTGAGACTGAATTTTGCTCTTGTTCCCCAGGCTGGAGTGCAATGGCACAACCCCGGCTCACTGCAACATCTATCTTCCAGGTTCAAGCGATTCTCCTGCCTCAGGCTCCCAAGTAGCTGGGATTAAAGGCATGCACCACCACGGTCGGCTAATTTTGTGTCTTTAGTAGAGTTGCGGTTTCCCCATATTGGCCAGGCTGGTCTTGAACTCCTGACCTCAAGTGATCCACCTGCCTCGGCCTCCCAAAGTGCGGAGATACAGGCATGAGCCACGGTGCTCGGCTGCTTCTCCAGTTTTCTTTTGATTACGATGAGTATGATATATCTTTCTCCATCTCTTCACTTTGACTAGCTCTGTGTCTTCTTATTTAAAGAAGGTTTGTTGTAGAAAACATATAGTTGGGACTCATTTTCCATTCTTCCAGTCCCTTTCAATTGGTATATTTGGACCATTCACATTTAAAGTGACTATTGATATCACTGGATTAATATGTACCGTACGTGTAACTGTTTGTATTCTTTGACTTTCTTCATTGTTTTCTTTTGTGTCTTTTACTCTTTTTCTACCTTCTCTGGCTATAATTGAACATATTATATGATCCCATTTTTTTCTTCTTCTTAAAATATGAATTTCATTCATTTTTAAAAAAAAAAACAGTGTTTTTGTTTTCACCCTATTGCTTGCCATATATATTTACAACTAATCTAAGTCAATGTATAAGTAATGCTATGATGCTTCATGGGTCACGCAGGTAACTTAAAAACAAAATTCCTTATTCCTTTCCTACCACCCTTTAAAACATTGCTATTATTCATTTGATGTATTCATAATGTATAATCATCCAATCTATTATTGCTATTTTTCTTATTTTGACAGACGATTATATGAATTAAGAATAAAAATAATAAAATATTTTATTTTATCTTCATTTATTTCTTCTCTAACTTCTTTCTTTGGTGTAGATTTGTCTCTGACCTTTGTAGTTTTTCTTCTTTCTGAAGAACTTCTTTTAACCTCTCACGGAAGACAAAATCACTGGTGACAAATTCCCTCAATTTTTGTTTGTCAGAGAGTCTTTATTTCTCCTTCACGTTTGAAGGATAATTCTACAGAATTCTAGGTTAGCAGGACTATTTTTCCTCCAACACTAAATATGTCAGCTGCATGCTGTTCTTGCTTGCATGGTTTATGAAGAGTAGTCTAATGTAATGCTCATCCTTGTTCTTCTAAGGTAAGGTGTTTTCTTTCTCTAGCTTCACTCAAGATGTTCTTTGGTCTTTGATTTTCTACATTTTCTATATTATATGTTGTGATGCTTAATTGTATGTGTAAATTTGGCTGGGCCATGGTGCCCAGATATTTGGTCAAATATTATTCTGATGTTTCTGTGAAGGTGTTTTTTGATGAAATGAGACATTGATATTAGCGAACTTTGAGTAAAGCAGATGACCCTCCATAGTGTGAGTTGGCCTCATCTAGTCAGGTGAAGGCCTTAATAGTATAAAACCTGACCTCCCCCTAACAAGGAGGAATTCTGCCAGCAGATTCCCTTTAGACTTGAACTGCAACTCTCTCCCCTAAGTCTCCAGCCTGCTCGTCTACCTCATCAGACTTGATCTCACCAAGCATCCACAATTATGTGAGCAAATTCCTTAAAATCAATCTCAATCTCTCTCTCTCTCTCTCCTCTCTCTCTCTCTCCATCTTTATTTCTATCTATCTTCTGTTGGTTCTGTTTCTCTAGAGAATGTTTACTAGGATTTGCATGCCTAGGTGTACAGTTTTTAGTATTTACCCTGCTGGGTGTTCTCTGAACTTCTTGGATCTATGGCTTGGAATCTCTTATTAATTTTGGAAAAATACTTCTTTTCTTCCCGTGAGAGTTAGTTTTATGTGTCAACATGGAGAATGTTTTTGGATGAGACTAATACTTAAATTGGTGAATTTGGGAAAAGCAGATTGCTTTTCACGATGTGAGTGAACCTCATTCCGTCAGTAGGAGGCCCGACTAGAACAAAAAGACCAGCGTCTTCAAGCAAGAGGGAATAAGAGCAAATTCCCTGACAGATGACCTTTGGAATACATCTGTACCATCAGTTCTTCTGAGCCTCCAATGTGTCAGGCCACACTGCAGATTTCAAACTTCCCAGCCTCCATAATCACATGAACCAATTTCCTGTGTGGTCATTTCTCAACATCACTGGGTGATCGGTGCCAGGACCCCCTGCAGATAACAAAATCCACGGATGTTCTAATTCCTTATACAAAATGATGTAGAATTTGCAGATAACCTACTCACATCCTCCCATATGCTATATAAATAGTGGTTATGTGGTATTGTTTAGGGAATAATGACAAAGAAAAAAGTCCATATATGTACAGTACAGACACAATCATAAGTTTTGAAAAAATATTTTGGAGTCAGGCCTGGTTGAATCCATGGATGCAGAACCCACAGATATGGAGGATCAAATGTAATAAATCTCTCACTCTTTCTCTCTCTCTATATATATATATGTGTGTGTGTGTGTGTGTGTAGTGTGTATTTATATATATATATATATAGTGTGTGTATGTAAATGTATGTATATGACCTATTGATACAGTGGTAAGGAGTAGGGGAGGGAAGTGTTCTATAATCCTATGATTTGATTAGGTCTCAGTCTTGTGGTGGGCCTGTGCCCCTGGGCTGTGACCTTCAAAAGTGCTTCTCAAATTTTGTTCCCTGTTAGGTGAGACAGGATGGCCAGAGGTCGCTGGAGTTGGGTTTTTCCCTTTCCCCACATTGGTTAGACTCTGGAAACACAATTTTCTTTTGAGGGCACGTGTTTGTTAAGTAGAAAAGAATGCACCGGGCATGTTTTTCAATGGTTACCTCTCCTTCCCCTCCAGAAGCATTCAAGGAGTTGTCTCCGATTCTCACCCTAAGTCTTCTGGAGACAAAACGCATGAAGATATGGGAGGCTCCCACTAGTTAGGCCCCCAGGAGTTTTTACCTCTCAGGCTGGGCTGCTGTCAGCTCCAGCAATTAGCCAATTCCCTTTGAATTATGTCTACCCAATGCTGGCTCCAGCGGTGGTTTCTGATTCAGGTAAGTTGTGATTCTCTGTATTTGCCCATGGCTCAAAGTTTCATAGGATTGGCATGTCTTAGGACCTCCATTTTCTGTTGCATATAAGTAGAGTTATTGATGTTCGGTTTGTTCAGTTTTTTTTTCTGGTGAGAGTGGGAGTGATGGCTTTTAAGTGCTTTACAAATCTAGTTGTAATTTCTGATAACCATGTGATAATTTTAGATCTCTTTAAAAAGGTAATATGTTTAATTCAGGAATTGCAAAAAGCCTTGCAGCAGCTACAAGAAGAATTGCAGAACAAGGGCCAACAGCTTCGTGCCCAGGAGGCTGAAAAATACAATGAGATTCGAACCCAGGAACAAAACATCCAGCACCTAAACCATAGTCTGAGTCACAAGGAGCAATTGCTTCAGGTGAGTTTACATGATTTCAATGAAAACTGGGCTCATAGAACTCTGAAATTTGTTTATATAAATTTAAGATATTATTCCACCTGTGTTGAGTCCCCGCTATATGGAAAACATTGAGAGGTGGGAATCATGAGGATTTAAAATAAATAGAAAATATAATTTGTGAATCAAGATGCTTACTGACAAGTGTAAGAAACAGTACATATAGCCCTGATTTAAGCAGTCTTTTATGAAGTCTATTATAAAGACTTAATATTCAGAAAATAGTCATTAAGCACCTCTGTGAGTCACACACTTTTCTGGGTGTTGGGAAGACAAAAGATTTGGCTACTGCTCTCAGTCTAATAGATGAAGACAAACTGTACAGAAACTTCCACAGAGTCATTCTGATGATGGAATGAAAGTTTGAGGGGAAAATGGCATTAAGAAGAGACTGATCTGTTCTGCCACCTACTCTAAGCTTCAGTCACATTGAATCCACTACATTTCACTGAATGTACAATTTTTTCATTGTATGCATAGTGTGCACATTTTTTTTTTTCTCTAGCATACAGTCCTATCCCTTCTTAGGAAATCCTAGTCCTTTAATTAAGACTCACTGCAAATGTTACCTCCTCTGTGAGGTCTTTACTGACACCTGCAGGCAGAGTTAGGCAGTGCATCCTGTGTTCCCCTGGTAGCTAGCGTAGGATGCAGAACAGTTAATTCTATGTGTTGTGTCTGTTGTATGTTGCAGAATACTTTACAATTTATATGTCTGTTATGTCTGCTAAACTTGTTACTTTTGAGGAGAGTGATCACATCTTGTTTTTTCATCCTGAATAACTAACAAATTACTTGGCAATTTGGTTAATATTGAATAAAAGAATAAAAGAAACTGTTTTGGTCTCAGGAATTTCGGGAGTTCCTATAGTATCGAGATAACTCAGACAAAACCCTTGAAGCAAATGAAATGTTTTTTGAGAAACTTCACCAGCGCATACATGATAAAGCTGTTGCTCTGGAGGTATGTATCACCATTTTGCCCACTATGCGATGGATTATTCTATCTACATAGGTATTATAGAAATTTGTGTTTTCCTAAATTTGCTGCTTTGGGATTTGGTTTTCTATTCAGCCATCTTGTGGAATAAGAGTGATCAGGATAGGTTATTGAACAGATGGTGTGTAAGCACTTGGAAAATGGTGAGCATTAGAAACCAGAATTTCTCTAAGAGCAAGATTGGACAGATTAAATAAGTGAAATGAAGGGTTTTGCAAAGAGAGAGATGCAACATTCTCCAGGCTATGGGGGATGTTGAGCCAGTATGCTCTTCCCCACCAACATAGGGCCTTCCTTCCCTGCTCCTTAACTCTGTCAGGGCAGATGTGCTTGGGGTCCTCTTCCTGCTGAGCTCTGGCCCCATCATAATAAATCAATCCTCCTGTGTTCCTCTCACCAGAGCACTCCCAGGAAACGGAAAGCCTGAGGGAGGCTCTGCTGTCCTCTCAATCCCACCTTCAAGAGCTCGAAAAGGAGCTGGAGCATGAGAAGATGGAAAGCAGCAGCTTTTGGAAGACTTAAGGGAGAAGCAGCAAGAGGTCTTGCATTTCAGGGAGGAACGTCTTTCCCTCCAGGAAAACGACTCCAGGTAAGAGGGGACCCACTGACAGAGAAGGAAGCATTCTTCATTCTTACGTTCATTCTTACATTAAAAGAAGGGATATTGGCAAGACAATTGGTGTCCTCTTTTGGAAACCTCAATGCTCCCTCTACTATTCCTGATTTTTGTGTGTCGGGGCAGGGGGTGCTTTGAGCAGAAGAAAGGACTTCTCTGGGAATGCCTTGTCACTCCCAAGTTGAGAGAGTAAAACTCTGTTATAGAAGTCTTCAGTATATGAGAGACATGAAAAAGAAGGGTTTCCATGCTTTCAGTTAGATATAGGACATTAGTCTCACCATCACCTAGTAAGCTTCTATACTGCCTGTGATGCTTGGTCCCAGCAAAAGCCCTGTAACTGCTTGTCAGAATGCAAAGAGCACTGTAGGAACAGTAAGGAGACTGCTGGTGTGTCTGTTCTGCTCTGAACTAATGTAGGTAATGGTGTGTTTTCAAGCAAAGTTACTTGACCTCCCTCAGCCTCCATTTTCACATCTGCAAAATAAAAGTGATGGTCTTCATGACTCCCTGAGTTGACATCTGGGGCTCAGATGTAACCCTAACCGTAATCTTTATGACCCCCTGAGTTGACATCTGGCTCTCAGCTTATTGCTTTCATGTGGCTGAGTGGCTCTGCCATCTCAGTGGGCCTTGCCTCTCCCTGGTCAGACTGCAGCACAAGCTGGTCCTCCTGCAGCAACAGTGTGAAGAGAAACAGCACCTCTTTGAGTCCCTCCAGTCAGAGCTACAAATCTACGAGGCACTTTATGGCAATTCCAAGAAGGGGCTGAAAGGTATGTGTTCTTCTCCCCTCACCCCATGAGCTTTTTACCCTTGCATTGGATGCTAGTGAGGTCTTAGGTCTTTCCTTTGGGAGTTGTGGAGATCAAGCTACAGAGTTCTGTCTCAGAAACCTCCACCCAAGCCTGGAGCTCCCAGTAGGAACTCTCATACACAAAGCCCAAAGGGACAGGTTGGTGGCATGAGCAAGACCCAGCCTGATCATTCCTAATTACTTTAAGAAAATCTAGGCCGGGCGCGGTGGCTCAAGCCTGTAATCCCAGCACTTTGGGAGGCCGAGACGGGCGGATCACGAGGTCAGGAGATCAAGACCATCCTGGCTAACAAGGTGAAACCCCATCTCAACTAAAAAATACAAAAAATAACTAGCCGGGCGAGGTGGCGGGCGCCTGTAGTCCCAGCTACTCGGGAGGCTGAGGCAGGAGAATGGCGTAAACCCGGGAGGCGGAGCTTGCAGTGAGCTGAGATCTGGCCACTGCATCCCAGCCTGGGCAACAGAGCGAGACTCCCTCTCAAAAAAAAAAAAAGAAAATCTAGACATTCCTATCAATGTCTAGATTATAACATTTTTAAAGCAAAAGAACTGTCCTAATGATATCACAATTTAAAAAGGCCTTTAATATTGTCGGTAATACATACTGACAACCCATTCAGCCCAATGCAGCAGGCAGTCTGCTCCCACCCTGACCCTTTCCCTAGTGACATCTGGCTCTCAGCTTATTGCCCTTCCATTTAATTTTCGTAAACCCTGATTTAGTTTCCTGATTTTCTAAAGAGAAGGTGAACTGAAATTTGAAGAACTACAGGGGCTTACCAGGCTGGGCGAATAGCTTAAGTACAAAGCCATGGTGAGTGTTGAGTCAGTGGGGACCAGCCTGCCCACAGGAGAAAATTAAAAGACACGAAAACAAAACAAAACAAAACCTTATAGAAATACCACTAATAGGACCTAAATTTCAATCCTGGATTTAAATGTTAAGGACATTTATTGAAGACTTTGCTACCTGCTTAAATAATAATCTAATATTTGAGAATTTTGATATATTTTTTCATTCTTCTTTAAATGGAGAAGGGTACTCAAAACATAATATTAATAAGTCACAGCAGGCTGCAACAGAGGACTGACATCAATGTCATGAAATTTAGCAAAGATAAAAAGCAAAATCCTGAGCTCGATTACAAATATCAGTGATAGAAATACAGGATGAGGGTAGAAATATAGGACAGGCAGCCCTTCATGGACTTGAGGGTTTGGGGTTTGGTAGAAACATGTTCACACAAGTACAGGCCAAAGGTTGCTAGATATACCAGCTCAATCTGACACTATGGTAGTGTAAGTGTGATGTTCACCTGTGGGGACCATGTCTAAAATATTGTTAGATTAAGGGGCACCATCTTTGAAAAGGGCATTGACACACTAAGGAACATAATGAAGAGAGGGTGCACAATGGTGTGGACCAGAAATCTCCAACTGGTCAAAGAAACTAAAGAAATTTAGGCTTTCAAAAGATCTTGAGGACATGAGAAGTGGCTTTGGATATTTGAAGAACTGTCAGGTGAAAAAAACTCATGTATTTTATGTCCCTCCAGAGGGCTAAGCAAAGGTGAAGGGCAGTGGAATTTAGATTCGAATTATCATAAATCCTGATTTAGTTTCCTGATTTTCTAACGAGAAGGTGAACTGGAACTTGAAGAAATACAGGGGGCTCACCAGGCTGGGAGAATAGCTTAAGTACAAAGTCATGGTGAATGTTGGGTCAGTGGGACCAGCCTGCCCACAGGAGAAGCTTGGGGGCGTGAGAAGTCAGGATGGAGGAGCAGAGTCACCAAATCTTGAAAGCTCACAGGTCAGGGTGGAAGTCGACATTCTGTATAGATGAATAACCAAGTCTGTTCTCTTCAAAAGAAGACAATACATGTTCAACTTGAAGGATGCTGAGTCCAGGATGTGTCCTGAGTTGGGAGACATTGGAATCTGGGAAACCTATTGGATGGGTCTAGCGCTATTCTGGCACATTAAGACATGACAGTCTAATATAAGGTGCTATTGGGAAGACGAAAGGGTATAGATAGATTTAAAAACATCTCTTTAGCAAAATTTAGTGAGAACTTGGATTGAGGAAGAAAGAGAGGAACATCATAAAACTTTGGGCAAAATTCAAGAGTAGATTATTTACCAAAGTTCTAAAACTACTTCATCCTGAGCTACCTTTCCTTTCATGCTTTTCTCCCTGCCTTTTAGGACTCATTTCAAAGCTGCAACCATTAAAGCTCCATAATCTCTTCTCTGTAATTTCAAAATCCAGTAAGATCTCCAAATTAAAATTTTTCAAATACTCATTTAGTGACAAAATCTAGATGAACTGACAAGAGGATATTCATAAGTGTTTATTTATCTACTTAGAATATTCACATAGCTGATTGCAGAAATAGTTATATGTTTGATTAAGGATTGTGGCTCACATGCAACTGGGTACATGTTATATATGATATATGCACCCTGTTGCCTTGCTAAAAACTAAAACAAATTTTACCTTTCAAAATACATTTGGCCTTAAGGTTTTCAGATAAGGGATTGTGGCCTTGTAGGATATTTCTTAGATCTCTTCATCCTCAGTACAAAGAAATAAACTACATGTGGTGAATGCAGGTAAATATATATACATGTATACATGTACATATATACGTACATATATGCACCTATATATAGTATTATATACACACACAACATATATACACACTGTATATAGGTGTGTGTATATATATGTACACACACACACACGCATATATATATATAGAGAGAGAGAGAGAGACAAGTTGAAAAACTCAGTTATAATCCCTGGTCTAAGGTGTCCAACTCACATTCTCATATGCTACCAAAAGGCCTCCTCCTCCTCCTCTTTCATTTCTGAGAGTGCAGACTGTCAAATCTCTTTCTCCCTCATCCCCTACCCTTCTCTAGCTCAGTGCTGGCCTTCTACCTTGGAGGATTCTGTACTTTAGCCTACAGGACTAAAGTTACTATAGAGACGAAATATGGACTTATCCCCATCTGCCAATCAAATGCTCTATAGGTGCATGTGTGTAACTTAAATCGCAGGGAAGTTTCAGATTGGATGTGTGCCATGTCAGTGCCATCCCAAGGCCACACACAGAAATGGTGACATCCCTATCATAGATGGGTTGCATGAGACTCAGATGATAGTGGGATCCTTGGCAGAAAAGAATGTCACAGAGGAGGGTTCTGACAAGTGCTCAGAAATACTTGGGTCAATGTTACCAGACTCCTCTTCTCTCTTAGCTTACAGCCTGGATGCCTGTCACCAAATCCTTTTGAGCAGTGACCTGAGCCACCTGGTGGCAGAGGTATGAGCTCTGAGAGGGCAGCTGGAGCAGAGGATTCAGGGGAACAATTGTCTGCGACTGCGGCTGCAACATCAGCTGGATAGTGGTGCTGGCAAAGGTAGCCTCAGCCCCTCCTCTGTTAACCAGAACTTCCCAGCCAGTGCTGACCCTGGAAACAAGCAGCTGCTCCTCCAAGGTAGGAAGGAAAAGGGACTTAGAAAGCCCTCGGCCAGTGGGGAGATCACCAGGATGTCTGTGGCAGAAGGTGCAATCTGCCTGGTCCATGCTCCTTGGGGTCAGATTGAAATCAGAGATGTTCAAGTCTAGCAGCCTGAGTGAAAGCATGGGATTTAGGTCAGACCAGGCTCCAGGTTCTGAGTTTACCACTCAGAGATCGTTTGATTTGGGCAAGGTGTTTAAAGTCTCAGAGGTTTAAGCCTTAGTTTCCTCATATTTAAGATGAAGATAATAATGATATATACCTTATATGATTTTGAGCATTAAATGAAATCACTTACAAGTGCTTGGCACACTAAGAATTGCTCAGTATTTAGTAGCTGTATATATTCATATCGTTTTCTTGGATTTGCTTAGTGCTTTAGTATTAGCCAAGTGTTTTCATATATACAATTTCATCTGAAGTAAAGCAGGTTTTGCTCTCTCTGTATTTCACATAAGAAAACTTAGGTCTCGAGATATTAACAGACAAGCGAGGGTTTAGAGAAGTTATAGACAAAGCCAGGATCAGAACCAGGTGTTGTGATTTTCAGTCTGTGTTCCTTCCAGCTCATTGTGCCCTGTCTCCGTATTGCCGACCTTCCCAGATTCTCTAGTCCCCCTTTCCCTCACAGGTGGGGAACTCAGTGTGTGGCAAAATGTTCCTGCCCCTAAGGAAACAGGGCTCTGGGGAAGTCTTGGATGGTGGGTGATTTATTTTGGGTGGCCATCATTTGCTTTCTCTACCCCACCTCTTGCCTGCCTTTTCAGATAGGTGTGTTTGACCAGGTTCGCCTTCTCTTTTCAACATCCTGCATTAATCTCACTTCTCCCAGTTTTCATTGAAATGTCAATGGTGTCCCCCTAGTCTCTTAAATCGTTCAATTTCTACTTCCTCTGTCCTTTTTTACTTTTAATACACCATTTAGTACACCATCTCCACTCACCTCCATGTCCACACCTTCAATTTCATTCAAATCAGGAGCCACTTCTGTTCAGTTTCTCTAAAGCTGAGCTTTCAAACTCTCCTGCCAGCTATTTCTGGGTCATGTTAATCTTTATTTTTCTCTGGTTCTTGTAGATGCTCATTTATGTGACAGTAACCTTATTTGTCAAAGGAAGGTGACAATAACATGATTATGCTGTTTTGGCAATTCAATTAAAAAAACACATGTAGGCTGCCAAGCAAACCGCCTGGCCGCCAGGAACTTCTCAGCTAACGTTAGGTGGACGCCTTGCCCTCCTCTGGGCTGCCCTGATGGTTGTGGTGTTCAGTTATGTCTCCAACTCTTCCTTCTAACCAGGCCTTCCACTCTCACTGGCTTCCCACACAGCAGCCAAGACTCAGCCCCACTGGCGCCGTCCCTGCCCCGCTTTCTCCAGCACCCCCGAGGCCTGAGCTGGAAAGCAGGCACTGGGCCACACTTGCCTGAGCAGGACCTTTTCTACCTTCTTTGTGATATTTTCCAATTCCTCCACCATAGAGTTGCTTTTTAGTCTCCAGCAAGACAACGTTAACCCACCAAGCCTTCTGTCTCCGTTCTTCTCATACAAGTCAATTTTTTTTAGTATTAATTCATCAGAATGACAACTGCAATGTTGATTTTAGTCCTCCATGAATACATTCATTCCTTGGTTCCTTGATTCTACATTTTAATATGTACTATGTATGTTTATACATATTACATTTAGTTACAGGGCATCGTATTAGATACCACACACAAATTATACTCAAGACTTGGTTTATAAAAATACACCTAATAATTTTTCAAACTAGAGGTTTCTTTCTCATGGAACACCCCTCAGTCAAAGGAATATCTTTTGTTCTGAAGAATGGAAACATTCTGAACTCACCGACTCATGGGCTTTTGCTTTTGCTTGTAGGGTATGGATAATTCTGCAAGAGGAGAGTCCTGCCACCAGGGCCCCAGTGGGCACGGAAGCCAGGGTGCATGCCTGCGCGTGTGTTCCAGGGTTCCCAGGTGGCTGCCTCACCCCTGGACTAGCCAACCCCTCCGGTCCTGATGTTAAGTGACACCCCTGTGCCTGGTCCCTCCCCGCCTACTCTGCTCCTGGCTCAGAAACAGCCATAATCCACAGAACAAATGGTAAATACGGGCAACGAAGTGCCCAGGACCATTTACAGTGATTAATTTAAAACAACCTTTTGTTGTCTCTGCAAACATATTATCTGTACTTTAGAGTTTTTCTATGCCTGAGGCTTGAGTCCTCACTCACTTCACATCATCTCTCTTCTGTGGCTGTCTTTTCCTGCCACACCATCCTCCCAGTCACTCACTGCTGCTTTTGCTTTTGCACTATAATCTCTCCATTCTTGAAAATGCTGTCTGTATCCAGCTCTCCTTGTTGTCTTTGCCTGTGTATTTACGATGGATTCACCTGGTTTCATCATTAATAAGGAAAGTACTGTCTCCCATGCAATACCAAGAGATAAATGTTCATTAGAGAAATACATGCCTCTGCAAAGATCTCTCACGACTTTGGTTCCACCCTCAGAGACCGCCATTTCCTTTCTTGTTCCCAACTTCTTCCCTTTCTTGTTCTCTACCTCTTTTGAGTTGGAGTAAACTGACAATATCATTATAACACAGAGGATTCTGCCAGGGTTATTTTCAGGCTTAAGTGATATTTCTCCCATATTTAACCTCCCAAGCTGAGGTGATGCTAGCTCTTACTGCTCCTTTGCCATCAAGCATGGTCACCATGTCAGCTACCACACGGACACTTATTAGGTGTCTCTGACAGATTTATGCTTGCCACAAAAAGATAGGTTTCGTGAGGTCACAGTTTCTGGCTCGTGCCTCAGCAGCACAGAGGTAATCACACCTGTAGCTTTAGATGCACTGTTTCCTTGTGCCCTTTCTTCCTTTTGATGCACCCCTGCCTCACCTTATTTTTTATGTTTTTGTTTTATTTTTCATGCTTTGCATCTCTCAACAGCCAGGCCTCTTCCCATGTATAGCAGCCAGCCCCTGCCTCACCTTATTTTTCACTGCCTGCCCGCCTGTTCCAGATGTAGCTGACTGGATATTTCCCCTCAGCCCCACAGAAACATGTGGCATTGCCTAGCAGCCTTGCAGCTTGCATATTCTACCACACTCGCAAGCACGTGACCATCTGAAGCAGAAGCGACCACATTGGGTGGGATAGAAACTGAAGGATTTGTAGGTGTATGGTCTCCCACAATGAAGGTAGGAAGCCCCAGCACACTGCAGACTGCATAGGAGGGAGGGAAGGCAGTCAGCAAAGCCAGGAGCCGCCTTTGCCATGACAGAGACCAGGCACCAGTGGCTGTGCTGTCTGAGCTGCTGGAGACCCATGGATGCGGAGGGACAGCCCTGCCTCCACGGAACCCCACACTAGAGGGCAAGACACACACACAAGTAGATCAGCACAGTAAGGGGCTACAGACACAGCATGAGAAGTCATCCTTCAGCGAGGCCTGCAAACGCCCACACCTGCGCGGGCAACAGGTTCATAGAGACACAGCAAGAGGGGTGAGTTTTGAAAGCCTGCAGTGGGTTCGCGGAGGAGGCATACCTGGTAAAGGGAAGGTGCACTCCAGTTCCGGAGAACTGCAAAATGGTTAAAGCGAGGGTTTACAACCAAGCAGGCCCATGTTCTGTGCCTCACTCACAAAGCGAGTAGCGGTTTCATGCAGGGGAAGAGGGCCTCCGCCCTGTGGTGTTACCTTTCCCCAGGTGCCAGCAAGGCATACATGAGCTTCGGAGCAGCACCACTGCCCTGCACCATGCTCCTAGGAGGAGTCGCTCTCCCCCTCACCGTTCTGAGGCCCTGCCAAGCACCCATGCTGCCTGGCAAAGTGGTAAGATGCCATGTCCTTTCTGGTCAAACCCAGTTATCCCAACAATACTGTTCTGTCTCTTCAGTGTCACAGCTTTTCCAGAAAATCGGGAGCCACATACTGAATTGGGATAGACAGGACCTTAGAGGAGTGTCCCTGGAGGGACATCTCTGACCCATGGTGGCTGGAAGCTTTCATTGCAGCTCTGAATACATCCCATTCCCTGCCAGCCCCCTGGCCCCTGGTAAGAAATCAAAGAAGAAGAGGAAGGGGTGTGGAGAAGGCGGAGACATTGTAATCCTGGCAATCCATAAAGGTTCAGTTTCTTTGTTCTCTCAGTTTGGCTGAGTTGAAATTCAAGTTAAAGTTTCAGCACCCACCTCCCACCACTCAGGTCCCATGGTCACATGATCACAGAATGCCCCCATGAGACTGAGCCTTTTCAGCCGCTGCCTGGAATCCCAGCATATCACTTCAGCTGGCATCTCTGGACCAGGCCTGGGGAAATAGCCACCCCCCATCTGCTTGGGGAGCTCACACTGATTGCACCCTCGAGACAGGTTTCTCAGGATCCTCCCAGGGATCCAGCTCCAGATCAACGCTACCAACACCTTTGGGATCCAGCCAGTCTATTCCAGGGACGTGTTTGCCATCTCCATATTGGCACAAATATTTCTACAAACTGCAAACTTTCCCAGGCCCAGATCTTCTTCCTAATATATCATTTCTGGAACTCTACACACCTGCCCCAGAGCATGGCAACTCATTTGCATCATGTCCTCTGCTGGAGTTTTATTCCAGCCTGAAGCGAAATTCTCTTAAGCTACAGGTGTGCCTGCCAGCCTTACATGGGGGAATTCCAGTCTCAATATTCTACCTAATGGCTCATCTCTAAACTGTCCTCAGCTGGAGGTATCTGAGGCTGTGAAGGAGGAAATCCAGTTCAGGAGGGTGGAGAAGATTGTAGAATCCTTCTTGGAACTGGAAAGAGCCACAAAGCACAGGGTGCTTTAGTCCTTCTGCCTGTTCAGTAAGAGTCTGTTCCTCTCATCCGGGGAGAATCAACAGAAAGGGAACTTCTGGAACTGAGAACCAAAGTATCCAAACAGGAGCGGCGCCTTCAGAGCACAGCTGAGCGTCTGAAGACCGCGAACCAGCAGAAGGAGAGCATGGAGCAGTTCATCGTCAGCCAGCGTAGGTTCCCTGAGAGGGAATGGGGAAGAAACGGGCAGGCTTCCCGATGCCCCACTTGTGCTGCAGGGGAGCAGTGACCGGGGGGCTTGGAGATGTTGGGAGTGGAGACTGATTTGATGTCCCCAAACCTTCTGTGCCACGAGCAATTGTGGAAGAGGGAGGGGAGGACAGGGTGGATAGAAGGAGACCCATTTAATGGGCCAGAAAGAAATAAAAGGGAAGGAATGTGAAAGAAATAAATATGTGGATAAATGAAGAAGGTGGAATGGAAGGGAACACAGAAATAAATAGGAGGTGCCAAGCCAACACACCATTAGTAAGGATCTTGTATGCACCTTGGCCTGCTTTGGCCTTCCAAGAGAAGATTTTGGGTCCGCTTGCAACATCACAGGTCCTCAGTGAGAGTCCTGCTAGTTTCTGTTCCCATCACCCTCCCACCCCATCAGCTCCTGCCCCTGTATCTTGGTTCACTCTCACATTGTCATCATCTCTCCTTTTAACTCCAACTTTTCCTCTTTTATGCCAAGTCAAGAGACTGGAGAAATGCAATTCAGCTGACTCTTGAAGTCATTAGACATCCGGGAGTCTGCCTCAGAATGAGCTTTGGTAGAGGGAACTTGAGGCCAGTTCTGTGTTCTACTCTTCATGAAAAAGTAAAAGCAATTTGCAACCTAGTAAACTGATTTCACTGCACACTCCTGGGTCAAGAACAGCAATTTGATTTTGCTGTATGTTTAAGCAACATGACAAAAGAGATCTGTTGGGTCTCATTTGTCTAAAAGAGAATTTGTTAGTAAATAACAACTGAACCTTCAGGGGGAAAATGTTACAAATGTACCAGACATTATCTATGTTTACTTAAAACACTAAATGTTAATCATTCCCTAGGAAGTGCTTTGAAGAAAAACTTGAGGTATATGAAATGGATTAAAAATCAGAAACTAAACCTGGACTTCAAAGCTTTGCCATAGGCAATTGAGCACATTCCTAGAAATGTTTCTAAACTGTAACCTGAGAGACTGTTGATCTCCACAGTGTGAAAATGGCTTGGGCCAGTTTAACTTGCTCTTTTTTTTAATTTTTCACTAACTCCCTTTTGTTTTTCTCTGATAATTCTTCTCTTTCCTGAGACTCTTTATAAGAGCAGCACTTACAGGATTGCCTCTGTAAAGCTTTATTCCTGTGCCAGAAAAGGTAACCCAAAAAGTCTCTAGTATCCACTAAAAGGTAACCCAAAAGTCTCTAGTATCCACTGGCTTTCTCCAGTGTGGAAGCTTTCCCCTCCACCTCCCATAGATCACTGGAAAGGACCCGAGGCCTCGGTTCTAATCTCTGGCTTATCACTAACTGGCCTGTGGCTTCAGCTTATCCCTTAGTCTCTGTGAGACTGCTGCACCCTCATCTGTCAAAGATGGAACTGGACTTAGTTGAGCTTTGAGGTCCTTGTGGACTTGGCCCCCACACCCCTCATTGTACACTGGACATAAACTTAACAGAGGACTTCCCCACAAAATGCCCTCTTCCTACAACAGGCTGCTTCTATATGTGCATGTTTCATGCCAAGCACTTCTTTTCAAGCATGCAAAGGCCTCTTTCTGCTGAGACAAACTGGATTTGGAGAGTCACCTGGCCCCTAAAGAGGCAGTGATCCAGCCACCCAGTGTGCAGTGAATTGGAGCAGGAATCTCAGCACACAGGGAGGTGGGGAGGCTCCCCGTAACCTCGGGCACCTGTTGCTTCTCCAGACTGCAGCGCATGCTCTTAGCTCATCCTCTTAACTGGCTGTCACCATGCTTCTGGCTTTGGTCACCCCGTAGCTCTCACTGCAGCTTCAGGTAGTCATCAGTAGGGCCTGGCAATATACACTGATTTGGATTGTTTTATTTTTGTCTGCAGGTGAAATCCCTAAGGGCTCTGCCGTGTACTCCAGCCTTGTGACCCTTGCCTTCCAGGCACCATGCAAGAAGCACAGCCACCAGAAGTCCTTAAAACAGCAGGAAAGGTGGGCCTGTCCCCCTTTTGTCCAGCTACCTATCTGCTGAGGAGCATCTGGGCCTCGTTCCTCCAAGTCCACCGGAGGGTCCAGAAGAGGGAGTCAGAGATGTATCCTGGTGGAGCTGGGAGAAAGCCAGAAAGCCTTTCTGAGAGCTATGGAATACCGTTAGCCAAGGTCCACCTGGCCCAGCACTAAGCAGAAGATGCGTAGTTTGCATAGAAGAGTTTGTGGTACTGCTTCTCAACAGCCCCAGCAGCTTGGGAACTAGCAACAGCACATTTCTTGCCTCATCAGCTGTCCTGAGATGGAAAGCTCAGTGGATATAGGACCCTGATTCTGATGAATGGGGCACGTGGTCCCAATGCTGGAGCTCCTCTGGCAGGTTCTAAAAGCACACTACTGAGCAGCGGTGCCCTGCTGGACACTGCTGGCGGAGCTCAGTGAGCACTACTCACAGATCACACCTGACCCTGTTGGGTCGAGTCAGGCTGGGCTTTGGTCTGCACTGTAGCACCTGCGTTCTTTGAGTTCACATCATGAATGTGGTGACTTCCCAGATACCATCTCAGGCTTAACCTAGCACATCCAATTTCTTTTCTTCTATGGTATCCAAATTGGACTGACCTCACTTCAAATATGCTGTCCCATTTTGTCATCCTATCTTACCTCAGGGAAATTGGGGACTGATGGCCAGACCAACTCTGTCGAAATTCTTGCATAGAGCAAACCTGTGCTCATTTTTAAGTGGCATGGGAGAGACCCCCAGCCATAGTAAAGCCTAGTCTGTGTCTTCGCAGTGCTGATAGAATATGTGTGTATCAATGTATGATACAGATTTATATACGTTGCTATTGCCATATATTGAAGGCCAACATAACTGGTGGACAGGGTGGGTGACAGAAAATGAAAATGTTTTTGGTGATTATTAAAGCAAAATGTGTATTAAAAAAATAGTTTTTCTTTCACTGCTTTGCTTCCCATTTCTGCCCCAATTTCTTGACAGTATAAAAAACTGTAAAGGGAAAATGGGAAAGACAAACTGTGTTGAAGAAGTGCACAGTCTAACGCCCGAACTCTAACTTTAAAAGATTAAGATTTTCCTTCTTTGTCATTTTGTAAGAATCCTGTCTGAAAATATGAAAGAATGCTTCTTAAACTTGGTGTGCCTTAGAAGCAGCTGTGGAGATTATAGGAGCTACCTGCTGGTCTCCAATCCCAGGAGATTTAGTTGGTGTGAGCCCTAGAATCTGCATTTTTTTTATATATAAGCACCCCAGGTGATTCCATTACATGTGGGCTGTAGATCACAGTTTAAAAAAACATTGAATCAAAACTAAAATGACATTTAAGAACCTTGAATCAAAAAGCATGTCATTCCATAAACAATATAAAAATTTTAAAATATTCCTTGGGAAAAGTTCTTAGCTACATGCTTTTGATCCCCAAGATTAAAATAAAGCTATCACTTCACAGTTATTTACTAGAAACAGTTAAAAAATAAATAGGTAGAAGGTGGAGAAAGATGGTAGAATAGAATTCTCCAGAAATGGTCTCTCTGAAGGAACATCAAATTGAACAACTGTCTATGCAAGAAAACACTTTCACAAGGGCTAACCAAGTGAGAGATCACAGCACCTGCTTTTAACATGAAAACAAGGAAAGATGATTGAAGAAGGGAGGAAGGACAGTCTTGCATTGCCTATGCCACCTCTGCCCCAGCCACAGGAAAGCATCTCCAAGAGAGAATCTAATGGGTTGGGGACAAAGAGGAAAGTGTAGGGCTTTATATTGAAACTTAGTACCAGTCTTGCCATAGTGACACACGACACTGGACAGAACCCCACAGCACTTGATTCCAGGCTGGTGCCCACAAAAGAAGCATTTAGACCCACCCTGGGCCACAAGGGAATCAGCTGCCCCAGCAGGAAGAACCCACCAAGGTTCTGGCCGGCTTTATTACCGGAAATTTACTGGGCTTCAAATAAAATTCAGTGGCAGGCAGGCTGTAATGACTGCAGTCCTTGGGCAAGCCCTGATGCTGCATAGATCTGGAAGACCCTGGACTTGAGGTGTGAGCCAGTATGACGACAGAGCTGCAGCAGCTATGGGAATGCCTGTATCACCTCTCCCCACACTCCAGGCAGTGCAGCCTGAAGACAGATTCCTTTTGCTTGGGGGAAAGAAAGGGAAGTAAGCTAGGGGCTTTACCTGGGAATGCAGAGAACAATCCCTGATCTCCCCCAAGTCCATAGGGCTGGGGACCTAGGAATCTGTAAGAATTGCAGTGTACCTGGGCCTGGGGCGCCCTGTAGTACAAACACGGCTGCAGTGATCACTGGCTTAGGGAACTCGTCAGCCCACTTTGAATTCCTGGAAGGTCCTCTGAAGGGCAGGTACAAACAAGACCTGACTGCAAAGGCTGAAATAAATACCTTATCCTTCAATGCCCAGATATTGACAAACATCGATAACATTGAAGTCAATATGACCTCAACAAATGGACCAAGTAAGGCACCCAGTGACCAAGCCTGGAGAGATGGAGATGTGTAACCTCTCAGGGAATTCAGAATAGCTATTTTTGAGAAAGCTAAGTGAACTTCAAGAAAACACAGAGAAACAATTCAGAAATATATCAGAAATTTAACAAGGATACTGAAGTAATAAAAAAAAATCAAACAGATCCTGGAGCGGGAAAATGCATCAGTGGGTCTCAGTAGAGCTGATCAAGCAGAAGAAAGAATTAGTGAGCATGAAAACAAGCTATTTGAAAATACAGTCAGAGGAGAAAAAAGAATGAGAAGGAACACAGAATGTTTAAGAGATCTAGAGGAGGGCCTCAAAAGGGAAAATCAAAGATTCATTGGCCTTAAAGAGGGGATTGAGAAGGTGCAAAGAGTAGAACGCTTATTCAAAGAAATAATCTTTTTTTTTTTTAATACTTTAAGCTCTACGGTATATGTGCACAATGTGCAGGTTTGTTACATAGGTATACATGTGCCATGTTGGCTTGCTGCACCCATCAACTCGTCATTTACATTAGATATTTCTCTTAACACTATCCCTCCCCCAGCCCCCCACCCCACAACAGGCCCTGGTGTGTGATGTTCCCCTCCCTGTGTCCCTGTGTCAACTCCCACTTAAGAGTGAGAACGTGTAGAGTTTGGTTTTCTGTCCTTGTGATATTTTTCTGAGAATGATGGTTTCCAGCTTCATCCATGACCCTGAAAAGACATGAACTCATCCTTTTTTATGGCTGCATAGTAGTCCTTGGTGTATATGTGCCACATTTTCTTTATCTAGTCTATTATTGATGGACATTTGGGTTGGTTCCAAGTCTTTGCTATTGTGAATAGTGCCGCAATAAACATAGATGTGTGTGTGTCTTTATAGCAGCATGATTTATAATCCTTTGGGTATATACCCAGTAATGGGATGGCTGGGTCAAATGGTATTTCTAGTTCTAGATCCTTGAGGAATTGCCACGCTGTCTTCCACAATGGTTGAACTAATTTATACTCCCACCAACGGTGTAAAAGCGTTCCTATTTCTCCACATCCTCTCCAGCATCTGTTGTTTCCTGACTTTTTAGTGATCGTCATTCTAACTGGCGTGAATGGTATCTCACTGTTTTGATATGGTTTTGATTTGCATTTCTGTGAAGTCAGGTAGCGTGATGCCTCCAGCTTTGTTCTTTTTGCTTAGGATTGTCTTGGCAATGCGGGCTCTTTTTTGGTTCCATATGAACTTTAAAATAGTTTTTTCCAATTCTGTGAAGAAAGTCACTGGTAGCTTGATAGGGATAGCATTGAATCTATAAATTACCATGTGAATGGTTTTGATTTGCATTTGCATTTGACCAGTGATGATGAGCATTTTTTCATATATCTCTTGGCTGAGTAAACGTCTTCTTTTGAGAAGTGTCTGTTTATATCCTTCGCCCAATTTTTGATGGGGTTGTTTGTTTTTTTTCTTGTAAATTTGTTTGAGTTCTTTGTAGATTCTGGATATTAGCCCTTTGTCAGATGGATAGATTGCAAAAATTTTCTCCCATTCCATAGGTTCCTTGTTCACTCTCACGATAGTTTCTGTTGCTGTGCAGAAGCTCTTGAGTTTATTAGATCCCATTTGTCAATTTTGGCTTTTGTTGCCATTGCTTTTGGTGTTTTAATCATGAAGTCTTTGCCCATGCCTATGTCCTGAATGGCATTTCCTGGGTTTTCTTCTAGGGTTTTTATGGTGTTACTTCTTACATTTAAGTCTTTAATCCATCTTGAGTTAATTTTTGTGTGAGGTGTAAGGAATGGATCCAGTTTCAGCTTTCTACATATGGCTAGCTAGTTTTCTGGCACCATTTATTAAATAGGGAATCCTTTCCCCATTGCTTGTTTTTGTCAGGTTTGTCAAATATCGGATGGTTGCAGATGTGTGGTGTTATTTCTGAGGACTCTGTTCTGTTCCATTGGTCTATATCTCTGTTTTGGTACCAGTACCATGCTGTTTTGGTTACTGTAACCTTGTAGTATAGTTTGAAGTCAGGTAGCATGATGCCTCCAGCTTTGTTCTTTTGGCTTAGGATTGTCTTGGCAATGTGGGCTCTTTTTTGATTCCATATGAACTTTAAAGTAGTTTTTTTCCAATTCTGTGAAAAAAGTCACTGGTAGCTTGATGGGGATAGCATTAAATGTATAAATTATCTTGGGCAGTATGGCCATTTTCATGATATTGATTTTTCTTATCCATGAGCATGGAATGTTCTTCCATTTGTTTATGTCCTCTTTTATTTTGTTGAGCAGTGGTTTGTAGTTCTCCTTGAAGAGGTCCTTCACATCCCTTATAAGTTGGATTCCTAGATATTTTATTCTCTTTTAGTAATTGTGAATGGGAGTTCACTCATGATTGGCTCTTTGTTTATCTGTTATTGGTGTATAGGAACGCTTGTAATTTTGGCACATTGATTTTGTATCCTGAGATTTTGCTGAAGGTGCTTATCAGCTTAAGGAGATTTTGAGCTGAGAAGATGGGGTTTTCTAAATATACAATCATGTCATCTGCAAACAGAGACAATTTGACTTCCTCTTTTCTTAATTAAATACCCTTTATTTCTTTCTCCTGCCTGATTGCCCTGGCCAGAACTTCCAACACTATGTTGAATAGGAGTGGTGAGAGAGGGCATCCCTGTCTTGTGCCAGTTTTCAAAGGGAATTTTTCCAGTTTTTGCCCATTCAGTATGATATTGGCTGTGGGTTTGTCATAAATAGCTCTTATGATTTTGAGATACGTTCCATCAATACCGAATTTATTGAGAGTTTTTAGCATGAAGGGCTGTTGAATTTTGTCAAAGACGTTTTCTGCATCTATTGAGAGAATCGTGTGTTTTTTGTCATTGGTTCTGTTTATGTGATGGATTACATTTATTGATTTGATTATGTTGAACCAGCCTTGCATCCCAGGGATGAAGCTGACTTCATCATGGTGGGTAAGCTTTTTGATGTACTGCTGGATTCAGTTTGCCAGTATTTTATTGAGGATTTTCACATCTATGTTCATTAGGGTTATTGGCCTAAATTTATCTTTTTTCATTTTGTCTCTGCCAGGCTTTGGTGTCAGGATGATGCTGGCCTCATAAAATGAGTTAGGGAGGATTCCTTCTTTTTCTGTTGATTGGAATAGTTTCAGCAGGAATAGTACCAGCTCCTCTTTGTACCTCTGGTAGAATTCGGCTATGAATCTGTATGGTCCTGGAATTTTTTTGCTTGGTAGGCTATTAATTATTGCCTCAACTTCAGAACCTGTATTTGGTCTATTCTGGGATTTGAATTGTTCCTTATTTAGTCTTGGGAGGGTGTGTGTATCCAGGAATTTATCCATTTCTTCTAGATTTTTTAGTTTATTTGCATAGCGGTGTTTATAGTATTCTCTGATGGTAGTTTGTATTTCTGTAGGATTGGAGGTGATATCCCCTTTATCATTTTTTATTGCACCTATTTGATTCTTCTCTGTTTTCTTCTTTATGAGTCTTGCTAGTGGTCTATCTATTTTGTTTATCTTTTCAAAAAATCAGCTCCTGGATTCATTGATTTTTTGAAGGGTTTTTTGTGTCTCTATCTCCTTCAGTTCTGCTCGGATCTTAGTTATTTCTTGTCTTCTGCTAGCATTTGAATTTGTTTGTTCTTGCTTCTCTAGTTCTTCTGATTGTGATGTTAGGGTGGCTATTTTAGATCTTTCCTGCTTTCTCTTGTGGGCATTTAGTGCTATAAATTTCCCTCTACACACTGCCTTAAATGTGTCCCAGAGATTCTGGTATGTTGTGTCTTTGTTCTCATTGGTTCCAAAGAACATCTTTATTTCTGCCTTCATTTCGCTATTTACCCAGTAGTAATTCAGGAGCAGGTTGTTCAGTTTCCATGTAGTTGTGTGGTTTTGAGTGAGTTTCTTAATCCTGAGTCCTAATTTGATTGCATTGTGGTCTAAGAGACAGTTTGTTGTGATGTCTGTTCTTCTATATTTTCTGAGGAGTGCTTTACTTCCAACTATGTGGTCAATTTTGGAATAAGTGCAATGTGGTGCTGAGAAGAATGTATATTCTGGTGCTTTGGGGTGGAGAGTTCTGTAGATGTCTGCTAGGTCTGCTTGGTGTAGAGCCGAGTTCAATTCCTGGATATCCTTTTTAACATTCTGTCCCGTTGGTCTGTCTAATGTTGACAGTAGGGTGTTAAAGTCTCCCATTATTATTGTGGGGAGTCTACATCTCTTTTTAGGTCTCTCAGGACTTGCTTTATGAATCTGGGTACTCCTGTATTGGATGTATATATATTTAGGATAGTTAGCTCTTCTTGTTGAATTGATCCCTTTACCATTATGTAATGGCCTTCTTTGTCTCTTTTGATCTTTGTTGGTTTAAAGTCTGTTTTATCAGAGACTAGGATTGCAACCCCTGCTTTTTTTTGCTTTCCATTTGCTTGGTAGATCTTCCTCCATCCCTTTATTTTGAGCCTCTGCGTGTCTTTGCATGTGAGATGGGTCTCCTGAATACAGCACACCAATGGGTCTTGACTCTTTATCCAATTTGCCAGTCTGTGTCTTTTAATTGGGGCATTTAGCCCATTTACATTTAAGGTTAATATTGTTATGTGTGAATTTGATCCTGTCATTATGATACTAGCTGGTTATTTCGCCCATTAATTAATGCAGTTTCTTCATAGAGTAGATGGTCTTTATAATTTGACATATTTTTGCAGTGGCTGGTACCAGTTGTTCCTTTCCATTTTTAGTGCTTTCTTCAGGTAAGGCAGGCCTGGTGGTGCCAAAATCTCTAAGCATTTGCTTGTCTGTAAAGGATTTTATTTCTCCTTCACTTATGAAGCATCGTTTGGCTGGATATGAAATTCTGGGTTGAAAGTTCTTTTCTTTAAGAATGTTGAATATTGGCCCCACTCTCTTCTGGTTTATAGGGTTTCTGCCAAGAAATCTGCTGTTAGTCTGATGGGCTTCCCTTTGTGGGTAACCTGACCTTTCTCTCTGGCTGCACTTAACATTTTTTCCTTCATTTCAACCCTGGTGAAACTGACAATTGTGTATCTTGGGGTTGCTCTTCTCAATGAATATGTTTGTGGTGTTCTCTGTATCTCCTAAATTTGAGTGTTGGCCTGCCTTGCTAGGTTGGGGAGGTTCTCCTGGATAATATCCTGAAGAGTGTTTTCCAGCTTGGTTTCATTCTCCCCATCACTTTCATGTACACCAATCAGATGTAGACTTGGTCTTTTCACATAATCCCATATTTCTTGGAGGCTTTGTTCATTTCGTTTTACTCTTTTTTCTCTAATCTCGTCTTCTTGTTTTATTTCATTAATTTGATCTTCTATCACTGATATCCTTTATTCCATTTGATCGAATCAGCTATTGAAGCTTGTGTATGCTTCACGAGGTTCTCATACTGTGGTTTTCAGCTCCTTCAGTTCATGTAAGCTCTTCTCTACGCTGTTTATTCTAGTTAGCCATTTATCTATTCTTTTTTCAAGGTTTTCAGCTTCCTTGCAATGAGTTACAACATGCTCCTTCAGTCTGGAGAAGTTTGTTATTACCGACCTTCTGAAGTCTACTTCTGTCACCTCGTCAAACTCATTCTCCATCCAGTTTTGTTCCCTTGCTGGTGAGGAGTTGTGTTCCTTTGGAGGAGAAGAGGCATTCTGGTTTTTGGAATTTTCAGCCTTTCTGCTCTGGTTTCTCCCCATCTTTGTGGTTTTATCTACTACTTTGGTCTTTAATGTTGTTGACTTACGGATGGGGTTTTGGTGTGGATGTCCTTTTTGTTGATGATGATGCTATTCCTTTCTGTTTGTTAATTTTCCTTCTAACAGGCAAGTCCCTCAGCTGTTGGTCTGTAGGAGTTTGCTGGAGGTCCACTCCAGACCCTGTTTGCCTGGATATCACCAGCAGGGGCTGCAGTACAGCAAATATTGCTGCCTGATCCTTCCTCTGGAAGCTTCGTCCCAGAGGGGTACCCATCTGTATGAGGTGTCTTGTCAGCCCCTACTGGGAGGTGTCTCCCAGTTAGGCTACAGAGTGGTCAGGGACCCACTTGAGGAAGCTGTCTGTTTGTTATTGGAGCTCTAACGCTGTGCTGGGAGAACCACTGCTCTCTTCAGAGCTGTCAGGCAGGGACTTATAAGTCTGCAGAAGCTGTCTGCTGCCTTTTATTCAGATATGCCCTGCCTCCAGAGGTGGAATCTAGAGAGGCAGGAGGCCTTGCTAAGCTGTGGTGGGCTCCACCCAGTTTGAGCTTCCCTACCACTTTGTTTACACTGTAACCGTAGAATCGCCTACTCAAGCCTCAGCAGTGGGGGATTCCCCCTTCCCCTGCTGTGCTGCAGTATCCCAGGTTGATCTCAGACTGCTGCACTAGCAGCAAGCAAGGCTCCATGGGCTTGGGACCCACCAAGTCAGGCACGGGAGGGAATCTCCTGGTCTGTCAGTTGTGAAGACAGGGGAAAAAGTGCAGTATTTGGGCAGGAGTGTTCTGCTCCTCCAGGTACAGTCACTCACAGCTTCCCTTGGCTAGGAAAAAGAAATCCTCCAAACCTTTGCACTTCCCAGGTGAGGTGACACCCCACCCTGCTTTGGCTCATCCTGTGTGGGCTGCACCCACTGTCCAACCAGTCCCAGTGAGATGAACAAGGTACCTCAGTTGGAAATGCAGAAATCACCCATCTTCTACATCGATTTTGCTGGAAGCTGTAGAACGGAGCTGTTCCTATTTGGCCATCTTGGAAGTAACTCTCTTTTTTTTTTTTTCTTTTTTTTTCTTTTTTTGTATTTTTGGTAGAGACAGGGTTTCACCATATTATAGCCTAGGCTACTTTCAAACTCCTGAGGTCAAGCCTTTTGATAAAACAAACTTATATTTGTTTTATCTGAGTTCCTTCCTCAGGAAAGGACTCTCAGGCCCCTCCCAAAAAGCATCATAGACCTGAAACTCAGCTGATCACAGCCTCCAGACAATGAGATGCCAAACCCCTCACTCACCATGAGTACTTCCTCACCCCTCCCCAGTTCCTCTTTTCCCACACAGTTATGTTTCTTCCCTGCTATGTAAACCCCTAACTTTAGTTGATCAGGGAGACAGATTTGAGACTCATCTCCCATCTCCTCAGCTGTAGCACCTGATTAAAGCCTTCTTCCTCAGCAATATTCAATGTCTCAATTTTTGGCTTTCTGTGTGCTGAGCAGCATGACCTACACTGGACCCCTGGGGTTTTGGTAAAAATACATGTACACTTTTAAAAACCACAATTAATGGGTTATGGTATATTGAGAAATTGGAATGGCATCAACTTGGCCAATTCTGAGAAAACACACTGTGCTTAAGTGTCAGGGCCCTGCTTCCTGACCTTGACATTATATGGTTCATTTTGAGGCACAGCAGGGGAGTATGGCCTGGTTTAAGTGTGTTATAGAAATGTAAAACATGGCTGATTACTTTTTGTTTTAAATCCAACAAATTTCCATTTCTGGTGAGAAAATCTTGCCAAAACCAACCAAACAAATGCATAGAAGTATATGAAGAAGAAAATGAAAGATTCCCTGCCTCCCAATCACCGTTGCTTGGTGTCAGCCATTATTTATTACATGGAGGAAGGGGGCAAGGCACCCAGGAAGTCCCAAGTCCTGTTCTGACAATCATCTGGGCTCCCTGGGCAAAGGGAAAAGAGAGAAGGCAAAAAGAATATAACACTACTGTTTGCAGAAATTTCCCCTTGGTGCAGGAAGCTCTGGTAAACTGAGAGAGTATGTTTTCCTTGAGGGAAACCTCAAGGGCTCTTCTCTGGCCCTAAGCCCCAACTGGATTTTGCCTCATTTTCCAAGGTGCAAATGAAATGATAAAAGTTGATCAATGGAGAGGGCAGAGAGAAAGAGAGAGGATGACTCCTCCCTCGCAGGTCCACCTCCCTCAGTGTTGCTTGAGGGATCAGAAGAAATGCTTTAACATAGGTGCATGAGAACTATGGCTGCTAAGTATGAGCTCAGTTACCTCCAGCTATGAGCTAGTGTGAGGGTCCATGGTGTAATGGTGAGCGCTGTGGACTCTGAATACAGTGATCAGAGTTCAAGTCTCAGTGGGACCTTTCTGTATAATTCCCGTGAGGTTCCTCTCTATTGCTCCCTAAGCGGAATGGGGGAAATTGCCCCAGTTGTGGTTATGGACCCTCCAGGCCACTGGCTGTGTGCAATTGGAGTCCCGGACCCAGTGACCCAGCAAGACCCCTCCCCTCTCAGGGTGACCCTGGGCCTCCAGGTGACAGGTCTCCTCCACTAAAAAGGCCGCCTCCCCTCAATCCTAGACCCCAAGTTTTTTTTTACTGACGTTATTGGGCCCCTGCCCTGTGTCTCTTAGGAAGAAATGACCCATATGAAAAACTTTACTTCCGGGATTCCCTAATTCCTTCATCGTTTAGGACGGCACAGTTTTTCATCTCCTGATCTTGGAGCCAGTATGAATGCGTGCATTTCATTTTGTTTTCATGGGATCCCCTCCAACCAGCTGCCAGTGGAT
>NW_022168455.1:0-1149 GCF_008728515.1 Papio anubis
GTACACACACGGATATCTTCCCTCTCTCCTACACTCTCCCAGTCTCTCACACTCACTCTTGCATACTCCCCAGCAGAGATCCCTGACATCATTTAGTCGCTAATGTCTACTCAAGAAAGGAAGGGAGGCTAGGTGCGGTGGCTCATGCCTGTCATCCCAGCATTTTGGGAGGCCGAGGCAAATGGATCACCTGAGGTCAGGAGTTCAAGACCAGCCTGGTCAACATCATGAAACCCCATCTCTAGTAAAAACACAAAAATTAGCCAGGCCTGGTGGTGTATGACTGTAGTACCATCTACTTGGGAGACAGAGGCAGGAGAATTGCTTGAACTTGAGAGGTTCAAGCCATGGGAGGTGGAGGCTGCAGTGAGCCGAGATCATGCCACTGCACTCCAGCCTCAGCAACAGAGCAAGACTACCTTGAGGAAAAAAAAAAAAGAAAGAAAGGGACTTCCCAAGGTCATGTATCAGGGCAGGGAAGAGCTGGGGGCCCAGCTGGCTGCTCCCCTGCTGAGCTGGGAGACCACCTAGGTCTGACTTCTCCCATCCTCCCAGCCTAAGCCAGGCCCTGGGGCCATGGAGGCTGGGGAGGCACCGAGGAACACGCCTGGCCTGTGCTGACAGGGGATTTTATGCTCCAGCCCACTGGCTGGGAGGAGCCTGCTGGGCAGAGGCCGGAGCTGGGGGCTCTGGAGGGCACCTGGGGGAGGTTGCACTGTGAGGATGAGCTCAAGTTGGGTCAGAGAGCAGGGCCAACTCTGCCAGTGCCTGCATCAGCCTCATTGCTCTCCTGGGCTCCTGGCCTGCTAGACTCTGGGCTGCAGGTCCTTCTTGAGAGGCCGTGAGTAGTGAGACAAGGAGCAGGGGTGAGGGGTGGCAGGAGAGAAGATAGAGACTGAGAGAGAGAGAGAGAGAGAACGAGACAGAGAAAAAAGGAGAGAGAATGCCTTAGACAAAGAGAGAAAGATGAAAGATAAAGAGACAGTCTAGGGACACTGGCTCATGCCTGTAATCCCAACACTTGGGAAGGCCAAGGCGGGAGGATGGCTTGAGGGAAACAGTCTGAGATCAACCTGGCCAACATAGTGAGACCCTGTCTCTAAAAAAAAAAAAAGAAAAAAAATTATTTTAAAGGGACAGAGAAAGAGA
>NW_022168456.1:0-1149 GCF_008728515.1 Papio anubis
TTAGGTTATACATATATATTTTTTTCCTTGCTTTACTGGACTCATTTCAACCTCCAGCACAACACCAACTAAAAGTAGTAATACCAGCATAATTGTCTGCAGTTCTGCTGAGATATGTGCTCTATTTTATTGGCTTGGCTGTAGGTTTTTATCTTATTTTTTGAAGAGGCTCTTACAGGAAAAGTTTCTTTTTATATCCAGTTTTTACATGATGAATGATTTCCCAATATTTCATAGTTTGTGACGCTGAATTCCTCTTGAATTTATTAACTGCTTCCTGTGCATCCTCTGTGATGATCATGTTTATTTACCTAGAACTATACCTGGTCTATGATGGTACGTAATAAATACTTCAATGAAATGATGTGGTGATGCATGCCTGTAGTTCTAGCTCCTTGGGAGGATGGCCTGAACCCAGGGGTTCTAGACCAGCTTAGGCAACATAGCAAGACCACATCTCAAAAAAAAAAAAAAAAGCAAAACAACAAAACAAAAAAACTTGAACAAGTGAATGCATGGAAGGACTTGTTTCTAAAATAAATGCGGTCAGGTTGGGTGTGGTGGCTCATACCTGTAATCCCAGCACTTAGGGAGGCAGGGATGGGTGGATCACTTGAGGTCAGGAGTTGGAGACCAGCCTGGCCAACATGGTGAAACCCCATCTCTACTAAAAATACAGAAATTAGCTGGGTGTGGTTGTGTGTACCTGTAATTCCAGCTACTCTCGAGGCTGAAGCAGGAGAATCGCTCGAACCAGGGAGGTGGAGGTTGCATTGAGTGTAGATTGCACCACTACACTCCAGCCTTGGTGACAGAGTGAGACTCCATCAAAAGTAAAATAAATGTGGTTTTTGTATTTATTTCTAGTTTCTAGTATTTATTTCTAGTGTTACATCAACCTTGCATTCCTGGATAAGCTCAACTGAGACATAATGGATCATTTTAAAGGACTGTTTGATTACCTTTACTAATATGTTATGGAGCTATGTCTGAATAACTTTGTAATTTTTTTTTCTTATTGTCCCTGATTTTTTTTTTTTTTTTTTGTTCTGAGACGGAGTCTTGCTCTGTGCCCAGGCTGGAGTGCAGTGGCCTGATCTCAGCTCGCTGCAACCTCCACCTCCCGGGTTCAAGCGATTCTCCTGCCTC